>NC_088296.1:24753896-24988896 GCF_032854445.1 Liolophura sinensis | reverse complement strand
TACTTTCTCAATTAAGTGAAATATTCTTGAGTATGGCGTAAAACACCAAGCAAATAAACAAAAGAAATACATGTAAATAAAATACTTTCTTAGTTATTGTGTTTTTTTTTTTTTTTTTTGTTTGTTTTTTTTAGTGATTGGTGTTGAATGTTTGCTTCCGGATATTGACCTATCCCCGGGATCACAAAGCTTACGTCAAAATTTAAGATGATTTTAAAATTGTTATTTCTGATGTGTTTCTGTAAGTCAAAATATTTCTTGACATCGAAAATTCGGGGAAAGTTACTGTACAACAAATTTCAGCAAAAATAACGGCAAGGAACACGTCAAATTTACTGATTAAAATTTTGACTGAAGTTTAAGATAGCTCCGTGATCCTGGGGGCAGAAAAGATCATAATGGTTGGCCAGTTAGAGCAACAGTAGTATTGTTCTTTAATGGTAATTACACTTTCTGCTGGTGACACAGACTTTTATTTCTGAAAACTGGTTGTTAAAATCACCAAGGGTTTCGATCCATCGAACACAAAGTCGCCTGCAACACATGTCACCTGTCTAGACCACTCGATCGACAGTTGTTGCACAATAATTAGAGTTTACGGATAACGTGTATTACCCCTTTAGTGATCAGAAATGACACAGCTACTTAACTGAACATATCGGATTAGTAGATGTCATGTGAGGGTATTATCATTATTAGGGATTACACTTTCTCATTATGTGTTCCTTAACAACTTATATTTATCTCACATTTCTTTTTTAAAAATGGTACTTGGTGCTGCCTCACTTGGCACCTGAGCACTGAGCAAGGAAACTGGATGCAGCGCCATGTCTGATGTCTTCGGCAGCATTTTCACAGCAATGACTCGCCTTGCCACAAGATGGCATAGTATAGGTACACACACATACCTAAATCCTCGTCGTCATATGACGGAAAAATTGTTAAGTACGACGTTAAACTCCAAGCATGTATGCGTGCATGCATACAGTCACCCTGAGGAGGGACACATTCATTGTTTTACATCACCACACACTATTACTTTGTCACATGCTGTCGGCCCACTTACACCCGTGACTGTCACCCTAAGGAGGGACACAGTCCTTGTTTTATATCACCACACAGTATTACATTTTCATTCGCTGTCAGCCTACTTACACCCGTGACTGTCACCCTAAGGAGGGACACAGTCCTTGTTTTACATCACCACACAGTATTACATTTTCATTCGCTGTCGGCCCACTTACACCCGTGACTGTCACCCTAAGGAGGGACACAGTCCTTGTTTTACATCACCACACACTATTACATTTTTATATGCTGTCAGCCCACTTACACCCGTGATTGTCACAATGGGGGGGGGGCACAGTCATTGTTTTACATCACTGCACAGTATTACATTGTCACTTGCTGTCATACCACTTGCACCCGTGATTGTCACTCTGAGAAAAGGGACGCTCACAGTCCTTGTCTTACATCACCACACAGTATTACATTTCTATATGCTGCCAGCCCACTTACACCCGTGATTGTCACCCTGAGGAGGGGCACAGTCATTGTTTTACATCACCACACAATATTACATTTTCACTTGCTGTCAGCCCACTGACAGCTCACTTACACCCGTGGTTGTCACCATAAGGAGGGACACAGTCATTATCTTACATCAACACACAGTATTACATTTTCACATGCTGTCAGCCTACTTACACTCGTGATTTTCACTCTAAAGAAGGAGACGTTCATGGCTTTGGCTATCTGTGTTGTGATAGAGTACTTCACAGAGACGCCAGAGAAGCGATGGATTCCAAGGTTGTCTGTAAAATGAATCAAAAAATGACAGATTATGAAATGAATTGCCTTTAATTTTGTGGATTATTGGCTTAGGTCGAGCTTGAGAACATTTCACTTATACGACAGTGGCCAGCCTTATGGTGGGAGAAACGCGGGCAGATCGACGGCCGAAGTGGTTAACACGACAACATGGCGCAATGACCCAAGAACCTCTCACCAATGCTGTCGTGGTGAGTTTAAGTCCAGCTCATGCTGGCTTTCCCTCCAGGCGTACCATGGAAGGCCTGTCAGCAGATGGTTGTGTGTTTCTCCCGGAATCTGTCCGATTTCCTCCTACCATACTAAGTGAAAATACTAATACAATACTAAGTGGGACTAAGTGAAACATCCTGGAGCAAGACGTAAAACACCAATCAAATAATTAAATACATCTGTGTTGATTTCAAATATTTATGTATTGATTTGACTGTGGTTTAAAAAGTCACGCTCAGGGGTTTTCACATAGACAATGACATTCACATAAACCGACGACCTTTGGCAAGTTACTGACAAAACTTTCATGGGAACGTACATGGAATGTATACCACACCACATCAAGTGGTGGAAGACAAGCACACCTATTGTCACAAAGAACAACAGATGCCACAGTTATAGTCACAAACTACCACACGAGCCACACTTACTGGCACAAACTACCACACGACCCACACTCATTGTTACCAGCTATTACACCAGCCACACTTATTGTCACAAACTGCCACACGAGCCACACTTACTGTGACAAACTACCAGACGAGCCACACTTACTGTAACAAACTACCACACGAGCCACACTTATTGTCACAAACTACCACACGAGCCACGCCTACTGTCACAAACTATCACACGACACCATCGACAATTGTACACGTTTACAATCATAGTATAATTGGTACCGGTACTATGCATTGGTGAACTGTGCTTGGTTTATTTGACTTCTCTTCTACACCTTCATCGGCACAAGAGTGTTTGAAGGACAGGTGGTCAACAACGTACATTAGACAGCTCAAAGGGCCACCTCAGTGTCACCGACTGTTTAAAAGGCGAAGCTCATTTGCGGCAACGTGAAATCGAGCATCAAATGAAGATTTTCGTGTTTTCAGATATACTCGTGTTCGCGTGTCTGTCCTAGATCATTTGTTGGCTAATAGTGGGAAGGGTATGTAAAAATTTCTGCCACCGCGCGAGTTCGTTAGGATATTACCTTCGAAGTTAGTTTGGCACGGGACTAACTGGAGACGCCAGATCCGTAGAGTAAAGGGATGTATTAACCGCTCTGTATCAACATCATTTACATGTATATACAAAACGCGAGCGGGAATTGAGAGAAGAAGAGACGATTCTGATATTGTCTGTTTCAGTTATAAGCTGGTAAACCAGTGGATAAACAATTCTGTCACAGTATATACTGCTTAAGACAGGTACGTCATTCATAATGACTTCAGCAAGTGGATCGAAAGAATGTGAAACCGTTTACATTTATGTGGTGATGCCTCGACTTCATTATTATATATCACAACACTGTTGAAACGACATTACCGTTGAATTAATGACGTTACTGTTGAATTAATGACGCAACCGTTGAATTAACGACGTTACTGTTGAATTAATGACATTACTATCGCTGGTAAACCGATGAATAAACAATGACCTTACTGTTGAGACGAAATGCTGGTAAACCAATGAATAAACAATGATGATATTGTTGAAACGAAACGATGGTAAAACAATAAATAAACAATGATGTTAAATGTGGAAAAAAGGCTGGTAAACCAATGAATAAACAATGTTCTCACCATCAAGACGAAAATTCACAGTTCTGAACCGTTTAAAGCAACTGTAGACTGGCACCGTGCTAAGCTCTGTGTGGTCTTTGGTAAAGTCGTAGATGTTTATCCGCCGTGACACTCTCATCCCCTGCATATAAAAGGTACGTGTAAAGGAACACCAGGGCGAAGAATATGGTTTTATTATTTATGTTATTTATTGATTGTTGTTTTACGCTGTACTCACAAATATTTGACTTATACGACGGCGGCCAGCATTAGGTGGGTGGAAACCGGCAGAACCCGGGGGAAACCCACGACCATTTGTTGGTGGCTGTCAGACCTCCCACGTACAGCCGGTGAGGAAGCCAGCATCAGCTGGCTTCGAACTCGCACCCTAACCCATCGGCTACGGAGGCCCTCATTATGGTCTTAAGGGAAGTAGTTACGAGATAAACAAATGAAATAAAAATTATTTTGGTAAGATGGAGGGTTAGGGGTTGGAGGGAGGGACACAGGCTATTTGATTTCTTGTGAATGTAGAGAAAAAGTTACAGAATTTCACGTGTTCATCGCCTTTATCGCGATATAAGGATACACCCAACATCGAAATGACAAGGAGCTGATCATGTTTCAACAAAGCAGATATCATCTGAAAAACAGTTTCATCCAGATTCCAGGCACGGTTTTCAGCAGTATTTTTACAGAGGATAAAAACACAAAAAAGTACTGGCTCAGTTGGTTAGCGAGCTAGCGCAGACTAATGACCAAGGAGTCCCTCACCAATGCGGTCGATGTGAGTTCAAGTCCAGCTCATGCTGGCTTCCTCTCCGGTCGTACGTGGGAAGGTCACTCAGCAACCTTCGGATGGTCGTGGGTTTTCCCCGGGCTCTGCCCGGTTTCTACCCACCATAATGCTGGCCCCGTCGTATAAGTGAAATATTTTTGAGTACGGCGTAAAACACCAAAGAAATAAATAAATAAATAAATAGATGAATAAACAAACAGTACTGAGGCTATTTTGTGGCCATTTTGGAGCAATATATTGAACAAACTGAAGCATAGTGGCGTCAAACTGGAAAACTTGACCGACGTACCGCCTTGTCATAGCCGGTGAAGTTCATGGCGACCGGTACGCCCTCTTGCGGATGTTCGTCCTGTTCAGTAACAGAGCCCCATGGATTCTGGAAAAATGTAATTTTTTACGTGTGTTAAGTTAGCAGGCGAATCACCTGGAATGTATAGTGAAACATTACAACGTCAATTAAATTGACATCAATATCACTGCATTTTTTTTACCTAATTCTGCTTAAACCACGGGGCCAAGGGGAGTGTGATTTGCTAATATTTAAGCATTTGCATGAACAGTTAGAATGAACCATGAGAAATTGACGAGAGGCCATATTTCACCGGTTACGTGTAACCACTTGTCAGCTATCAGACTGTCGTTGCTGCTCTGGTCTTACTCTCTATGGTGCACGTCTATGACACTGTCGTCGCTGCACGTCTATCACACTGTCGTCGCTGCTCTGGTTTTACTCTCTATGCTGTATGTCTGTCAGACTGTCGTCGTTCCTCTGGCCTTTCTCTCTCTACTGTATGCCTTCAATCACACCCTACTACCTCAGGGTTAACTGTAAGTGTGGATTGTACAAAGTGTTCAAAATACTGTGGCTGGATGGGGAATGACGTCTGGTGGATGGGGAATCGTGCCTGGTGGATAAGGAATTATGTCTGGTGGACGGAGATCGTGTCTAATGGATGGGGGATCAGGTCTGATGGCTTTAGAATCAGGTCTGGTAGATGGGGAATCGTGTCTGTTGGATGGGGAATCGTGTCTGGTAGATGGGAAACTATGTCTGGTGGATGAGGACTCGTGTCTGGTGGATGGCGGATCATGTTTGATAGATGTGGAATCATGTCTATTAGATGGGGAATCATGTCTGGTGAATGGGGAATCGTGTCTGCTGGATGAGGACTCGTGTCTGGTGGATGAGGACTCGTGTCTGGTGGAAGGCGGATCATGTCTGATAGATGTGGAATTATGTGTGTTGGATGGTGAATTATGTCTGGTAGATGTAGAATCATGTCCGTTGGATGGGGAATCATGTCTGGTGGATAAGGAACTATGGCTGGTGGATTGAGAATGGAGTCTGGTGGATGAAGAATTATGTCTGTTGGATGGTGAATTATGTCTGGTGGATTGGGAATCATGTCTGGTGGATGAGAAATCATGTCTGGTGGATTGGGAATCATGTCTGGTGGATGAGGAATTATGTCTGGTGGATTGGGAATCATGTGTGATAGATGAGGAATCATGTATAGTAGACGGGCAGTCAGGTCTGGTGGATGGAGAATGATGCCTGGTAGATGACATAGAGAGGAAATCGTCCAGATGGCGAGGAAACCAAATAAACACATGGTAGGGCACCCACCAGATGGAAAGAAAAACGTATGTGTAGAAAGCTGCACAGATGCAGAAGAAGCCACAAAGAAGCAGAGGAAACAAAACAGATGGAGGGGAAAGCAGACAAATGAACAAGAAACAAAGCAGATGGAGAGGAAACTGAACAGACAAACGTTTTCAACAGATGAGTCAACTAAACTTAGCAGTTAACTGACATTCTTTAAGACACGGGGACTTCATATAAATCTCACTTACGCGTAAGTAATACACTGACACTTGAGTTTTGTTTCGCATACCACTGTATATTTCTACAGGGAGACCTCTGATCGTAGTCTGAAACAACAACCAAACAGATCACAATTCAAGATCAATTCCATACCTCTTATTTACGGATTTACTCTAATCCTACTTATTTATTTATTTGATTGATGTTTTACGCTGTACTCAAGAATATTAGCTAATGACATGTACAGCTGTAATCCCATTCACAGCCATTGCGAATTTACGATTGTTTCACATATAAGAGATATGAGGTTTAAGCGTGAAGAAAGATTGCCCGAAGTAATAAAAATACAACCCTGCATCAGTTACCTGACAAACTATCTTCAAATTCACAACCGAGGCTGCAAGAGCTGGATTAAAACAGTCACCACTCGCACCATTTTTCGAATTTAGTTTAAATTACTTCAATTTCAGATCTGGAGTATTTTTCTTGTACTTATTTTCGCTTTTACTCACTGTTCCATTGTACATCATATCTTCACGCTGGAAGATCTCATAGGGGTGTTTCATGCCTAGGATGTGGTTGCTGCTGTCAATGATTGCCGCCCTGTTGTGGACGGAGATACCGCGGGTTGAGCAGTTACCCCACCACCTGTCAATCACAAACTCGTGACCTGTTGGATAAATGATAAATGATTCAATGTGTCGAAACAGACATTCGTATACCAGCTGTCAACCATTATGGACGTTCCAGGTCAGAAATCACAATGACAATTCCCGAAACGATGTCTTATTGACTGAATCAGTGATTGAAGGACTGGGGGGTTACAGCCAATGAACGTGCACCTGGTTCCTGTCAAACTCCTGTTGGATAAATGATAAATGATTGATTGATAAATTAGTTGGTGTAGAATCATTAGTTGATTTATTTATTTATGTATTTATTTGGTTGGTGTTTTACGTCATAATGGCGCGCCCAGCAACGGATTTTACACCTTAGAAAGCAGAGAAATTTGCAATTTTTTTAACACTCGTCGATTGCTGACATTATTCCACATCTTTTGACACCTGAATTATGTGGGTCAGTGTTAAATAGTAGTTTTTAGAAGAGACTGTATCAAGTACCTTCCATTTTTCATATACAAATGATGTGGTGTGGTAGTTGGTGATTGATTTGATCGATGAACGTGAACGTGGCTCTGGTCTATTGAACAAACATATGTAAATTCACAACAAAACGGCGCACTCAAACGCCTAATCGAGAATTGCGTAAAATGGTGTAAGGGCGGATGATCATGGTAAAATACTGCACCTATAACCGTGTACAGGCGCACAATCATAGTAAAATGCTGCACCTACAATCGTGTAACGGCCAATTATTGTGGTACAATGCTGCGCCCATAACCTGCACCTATAATGGCCTAACGGCGCACAATTATAGTAAAATGCTTCGCCTACAAACGTGTAACGGTTAATAATTGTGGTAGAATGCTGCGCCCATAACCTGCACGTATAATGGCCTAATGGCGCACAATTATAGTAAAATGTTGCACCTACAATCATGTAACGGCCAATTATTGTGGTACAATGCTGCGCCCCTAACCGTGTAACGGCGCCTAACACTGGGAAGAACAGGTGTGCTTAATCGTTTCACATAACCTACTATTCATTTTACTATAATGGTAAACTATTACCTGTCAGTATTACATGGATGGACATGTTGATAAATAAATCACGTAAATTTGACACATACAGCAATAAATGTAAGAAAGTTAAAAAAATTACTTTTTTAAGAACTTTTAAACTGAACTCACCTAAGAAACCAGAGTGAGCTAATACCGCTAAACATCGATACCAACAAAGTATTTCTGTTTTCTGTATTAGCCTAATTTTGTCTTCATTTCGTAATACTTTAATCGTAATCAAACTTATTTAATCCTTATTTAAATATTTAGGTATGCTATAACCATGGAAAAGTCTTAGCAGCAGAGGGTGCGAGCAAACCGGTTATATCGCGCCGCCGAGGCTCCCAGCAGGCTTCCCCTAATCCCGGTTGAGTGGCGGAAAGGGTAGCCCTTCACGTACATAGCTAATTCGCCTCTAGAGAACCCCATGGACGGCCCATCACCCTCGCCGGCCTGGGCAGTTACATTTGACCAGACCCCCGACTAAGTGTCCAAGTTAAACTTTATTTAAAGAGAGAGATTCCCGGGCCCCTGTGCCCCCCAAAACCGAAAGAGGGGCTCTTCTTGCTCGGGGTTTGGACGTCGCCGGGGGGCGGCCAGTCGTCCGTGACCTAGATTTCTGAAGTGTCAGTGGCATGTATGAATGAACTATGCAGCGCGTACTATATTATAAGACCTCTGTAGGTCATCTAGATCCTCACTGAGTTGGGTTATCTCATATACGTGGTCACCTATTTTCTCTCTGAGTCGGGCTATTTCACATGTCTGCTCTTTTACAGTGATTTCAGTGCAGTACAGCCTGTGCATCATATACATAAATGCACTCCACTTGACTGCAATCGAAGCCACAGCGAGCATATGGGCTAAGGGTGTGGGTGCACACATCTTATAGTAGTCTTGCGAGTGATACTACAAGTAAACCGAAACCCGGTATCAAGCCTCTGAGCCTAGCAGTCTAATTCGATAAGTTTTTAATAAGGCACGCTCGAGCTTCGTCCCGCTCCCGTTGTAATAACTCTTCTTTCGTTTTTTGATCTAATGAAAGTGAGTGAGCGGCTATGCCCGCCCGAATCTGTTGTTTCATTTCTCGTTACTTCTCGACTTCACCGAGTATCAGCCGAAACTCAGTCTCGGAGATCGTACCGTCAATGAGCGCTGTGGAGAGGTGGTCTGTCATGGTATTAAGCTTACTCTCAGCCAGTAACCGGATCTCATTATGTTTCTTACCATTGGCAGCTAGCCGCCGGCTGAAAAACTTACCCATCCCCACTGAAAAGGCCGCACCTTCCATACCTATAGCTATGGGTGCGGCGATTTTTGTGGACAACACCCCCAACTTCCGCCACGCCTAGTCCCATACTTGACGTGAGTAGTGCGGTTCTGACCTGCGGCTAGTTCTTATTCTTACCCGTTTCAACTGAATGCCATGCTCTAGAATTATTCGGCACATCTGCACCGATTGTGTTGCAGGGGCCTGGGCATTTTCTACCGTTGTCTCGACCTTAATAGGTCCTACCTTAAGCAATTTTACGACGACAGTCACGTCTTTACCAACATGCTCTTCTGACCATCCAATCCTCAGTCCAGGAAGGACATAGAAGGGATCTGGAAGTGCATTAGGACCCAATACAATATCCAGAATGATTATGGACTGCACGGGTAACTGGGGAGATGCTGGAAATGGTGAGTTGAGATTTTCAGTCAGGATCTGCTCCGATAGTATAGCCCACTTTCGACGACCTCATCACACGAACTTTATCTCCCTGGAGCGTGTACGACAGGAAATCCGTGCCGCGATTAAAAACCTTATGTGCCACACCACCCACTGATGTATGCACTAGGAGTGGGGTCACAACCAGATTAACGTCCCATGTGGGCGCATCCCATTTAAGGAGACCCTATCTTTCATTCTCTGTCCAAACCAGGCAGAGTTTTTGGTGTGGATCGGGGGCCCCGACATCTATATCGGCGATTTCATTCAATTTTGGTGGTTCTTCAGCGGATCTCTCCCAATGGCACCTTCCTTAGCATATAAACACGTCGCTGGAATTGGAAAGCGTAAGCCCGTCCACCTACCAGGCCAAGCGGTATTTGGAGAAAGACGTGTCAGCCGACGAAGCCGGCTGTTTTCCCGGTATGAAGCCCGTCTGGGCGCCTAAATATAAATGTCATATCGGACATTCGTATACCATTCATAGTCCATAAAGGGCGTTCCAAGTCGATAATCGCAAGATCCATTTCCAAAACAACGTTTAACACAACCCCCCAAAGACAAAGGTATGTAAGAAATTATACAAATAGGAAATAAAGCCGGTAACACACAAGAGAGAAGAGGTCATCAGTTTTCAATGTTGCCGGGCAGACAATGGATATTCCAGGCATAAATTCCATATCAAAGTTCAAATTCGTAGTCCATGAATGAGTTCCAGGTCAAATAACAATTAAACAAGGTATCTCAGTCGCGCTTTGATGGCAACTGTTCATAAAGGCATCATGCAGATGTAATGAGCGTGGCTGCCTTTACGACCCCTAGCGCCAGGTTAAGCGGTATTAGAAACAGTTCGAAAATGCGCGTCACAGACCTTAAGCAAACAGATGGTGATTCAAAAGTAACGGACGATTACGTCTTTCCCATTAATATGTGAGAATCATCTATGATGGTACACATGACATGCTGGTCTGTATAAAAGCTGTCTGCAAGATGACGGCTACACTGGGCAATCAGCGCCATCTATGTTGTTAAATACCATGTACTCCATAGATATGTACATAAGGATAACAGCACCGTCTGTGTGGTACATCACAGTGCAGATCGCCAGTGATTCTCAACGCTCTGTCCATACCTGCCAACGAGTCTTATACTCACAGTAAAATTTGCGAAACTTAGAATGAAGGCGTTTGATGGAGTATCCTTGACAAACTAGTTTTTGAACTAACAACTTGTGACGCAAATTAAAGTCATCACCATTTGCGCAAGATCTGTCAAATGCTACAAGGCGAGATATGTATACGCCATATGCAGGAGCCTTTGTTATATTACTATCTAAATAAGGATAATTTACAATATCAAAATTGAAATTATCCCTTTTGTCGTAAAGGCGGCGTGAAAGGAGACCTTGTTCGTCTTTGTACAGATATAGATCCAAATAAGATGTACCATCAGGACTATCTGTTGTCTCCTTTAAATCCAATGAAGGCGGATAGATTTCCTTCGCCGCTTCAGCAATATGGGGGTATTAAACGCCAGTAGATCATTAATACACCGCTTGATAAATGAAAAGGATAGAGCTTTAAACATATTACTTTTAAGTAATTTCTGCATATAATCATATTCATAAGAAAATAGGCATAGGTCTGCCCAAAGTGGCCCACAATTGGTACCCATTGGAATACCTGTGCACTGTTGGTAAATGGTATCCCCCGATTTTCACATAGATGTTATTAATGAGAAATTCAATAAATAATGTATAATCCCATGAGCGGTAACCTTTTTAAACAGTAGAACTAACGAAAGTCTTATTGTTTCTGACGTTAATGTAACGGTGACCTGTTTTAGTTAACACCGAGACAATTAACGACGATATTCTTTCAATAAGATCTATGTGACGAATTGTAGTACAGCGAGTAGAGAAATCCCATGTGAATACGTCTTTGTACGGTATATGCATATGAGCATCAAGTTCTTCTGTAAGATGCGTGGAGTTGTTAAGAATCCACATGCAGTTGACACCTGAATTTTTTGTTATGGCACAACAATACTTATTCCAAAACGACTTTACTTCTTGTAACGCACTCGTAAATAGGGTTGACAAGAGTTTGGTGGTAAAACTTCTTGAACCCGCAATAAATCGAGCCTTGTATGGGGATTTATGCATTAAATGACTAAGACTCTCGGGGAGGCTGCATTTCAGATGTATTCGATGGCGGCAAACAAATCTCTACCTATCCCACCCGAGAATCGAAAAAGGTTAGAAGAGCTAGAGGCGGATCCATGTGTTGCACACGCGCTCAGCAGTGCGGCTGCCAGCTTTGTCACAGCTATGGTATGTACTTAGCCCCGATAACCACGGCGCTAACCACAGCTAGGCATTGCTCTTTTAAACACACACGCCCGAATCCAGAAGATGAATTCAACAGAGGAGCCGACCAATGCCGACCAAAACGCAGCCAGCTGAGGTCAGGGTGACAGCAGAAAATAACAAAAACGAGGAACAAACGAGCGCAAGTGCTAGTCGTGTCAAAGATCCCAAGAAAGTTGCCGCTGGGAAGGCTGGTTCTGTGGCGAGAAAGGCATAGAATGCAAAGATCTTGGACGAAATTCGGGAAGGGACAGCTTCTCTGCAACATGTGTGAGACCTCGGGCGCAACTCTGCTGCAACGCCGGATTGGCCTTCGTGAGCAAAAGCTCCCTTCTGGTGTTGGCTTTCGCTATCTGTACCAGCCCGGCCAGTTTGAGGGCGGTCGGCGTCAGCTCACTGATCCTGTGTGGTCCCTGGATGTGTACCGACTCCAGCGTTCTGTCACTAAGCCTGATAATCCGGTGGTGTACTATTTGTTGGACGGCCCTCAGCGGGGGTTTGTCCGTGAGGAACTTCTTGCAGTGCCACCTGACACGCAGTTGCTACCAGAAGGTGTTCTACAAGGCTGCTAGGCGCTCATCTATGTAATCGTTCATTTTAGCTGTGCCCTCTGGCATCTTTGTGTACATAGGCCAGCGTGTCCACTCCGTTTTTAGCTAT
The DNA here is from genome assembly GCF_032854445.1 of Liolophura sinensis. Classification (NCBI taxonomy): domain Eukaryota; kingdom Metazoa; phylum Mollusca; class Polyplacophora; order Chitonida; family Chitonidae; genus Liolophura; species Liolophura sinensis. The sequence goes on along the minus strand of NC_088296.1, from coordinate 24,976,247 downwards.
CCAGCGCTTGGAGTAAGCTTTTCCAAGAGAGCCTCTTTGTACTGCTCATGTCTGATATCCTTCTTCACGGTGCTCTTCTTAACACCTTTGGCCTTTTTGATGTTGTGGCCGCTGGCCTCGAGAAAGCTGTACATCTTTGGGCCCAGGCTGAAGTATTCGGATATTGGGCGCCCAGCACACTCATCCTCCATCTTACCCAACACCTTCTTGTTCGCCATGCTTGGCAGTGGGTGGTCTTTTTGGTAGTCAGACGTGTCATAGAGGTCTGCATGCCTGGCCATATCCCTGTACACATCCTCTGTCTGGATCTCCAGGAGCAGGATGTCTGTGTCAGAGTAGAGGAGTTGGCAGCGCTCTCCGTACAGAGCCATCTGGTTGTAGTAGAAGTCATACATCAGGTGTTTGGAGAGGTTGAGGACGCTCATACACACATAAATGGGGCGGTTGAGCACTAGGCGGCTCTTGATGACCTGGATTGCTGCAAGACCATCGTCGAATATGATACGGCTGGGCTTGCTATCAAACGGCGCAGCTTGTCCACCTTACTTTCTCGCACCAGCTTAACATCGTTTTTTGAGGTTCTTCATCGTCTTCACAAAGACACTGTTGTTTATGACTTTGTAGAGGTCCTCCTCGAAGTCGCTGGTGGCTTGTTTTCGGAGTTCCGTGTTCATTGGAATATAGGGCTCGATCCAGGAGCTCTGCTAGAATCTGAGGGCGTGGTGGATCTTTTTCAGGCGCATGCCGAGAGAGAGATAGAACTGCAGGTTCCAGTAGTGGAGCACATAGCGCTCTTTGTCGTGGAGGTTGGGTACCAGCTTTTCAGCCTCGTTGGCGCTACCCCTGTCGCCGATGAGATCCAACTGATACTCCGACATCCACTCCTTCTGGACCACCAGCCGTACAGTTTGTTGGCGTCGAGATAGAGAATGTGACTGCTCGGCTTCTCAGGGTCATAACCCTCGACCGGGGGATTTTTCGCCTGAGCATTCAGTTTGAACGCCATGGAGATGCCACCACGCATTCCTTTCTCGATGAAGAGATGCTGGTCATAGTCTGTGAGCAGCTCGAACTCCACTCCCGTCTTCTTGAGCAGAGCAGAGCATCTCAAGACAAGCTGGGGCTGGTGTAGTAGTGGGCGGGGTCAAGGCCGTACTACCTCAGGCAGGTCTTCCGAAAGGCCTCGAAGACATCCGCCAGCAATAGAACATCAGTGCGGTTGTAGAAGTCATGGTTGTCCCCTAGGGTCGTGCGTCCGAAGACCTTCCAGACCAGTTGCTCATGGGCATAATCCTCATAGCCGATGTGCGCGTCCGAAAACTTGCTGTAGAAAGCCTCTTTTAGGGGGCGCTTATGCTCTGTGAAGCGCTCCCAGGAGTCCATGTATTCGTATGGGTAGATGCTTTTTTGCATCAAAATCTCTTGCCGCCGCTGATTTGGTTTATACTGGGCCGTGATTTGGAATGTCTCTGGCTGGTTGGTAGTCAGCAGCTTGTCGAGCGATGCCAGCAGGAACTGTGCACTGTCAACGAAGCGTAGCTGCCCCGGACAGAAGGAGTAGTACTCCTGCGTGTTGTTAGGGATGCAGGAGATGGGATCTTCCACCTTCGAATAGGCCTGCATGAGTAGGTGGGATCATAACCCCGAGATTGTGGTTTTTAGTCTTAGCCGCAGCTTCAGATTGCGGGCGTTATGAGCAGCACCCCGGTATTTTCCTGTGATGTGGCAGTGGTCTCGCACAGAGTCCAGTTGCCCTGCTACTACAAGTGACTTTCCACAGACATGTCAGGTCGTGGCGGTGTTGTAGGCCTGCCAGTCCTTTTTTGTCATCCTCATGCCCTTTGAGTTACCCAACACCGTCTTGATCTCGCGCTCCTCTTCCTGTAGTGCTTGAAGGAAATGCTCCGCTGCTTTTGGGCCGCGATATTCAACTGGCAGCTCTGTCTGCCCATGACACCACACCTTGATGTAGCAGTAACAGCAAGCCTCATGCTGTTGTATTTTTCGGGTGTTGATTTTTGTGGGACCCAGTTCTGGACCCTCGGCCTGCTCTACTAGGTTAGGCGAGTCAACGATAGAGTGAACGCATTTGTATAAGAACTTTAAATCGGCAGCTCAGTTGGCAGCTGAAAATTTTTACACATAGCACAGTGGCACTGTATTTTTCAGAGGAGTAAGCGTCATTAGTTTTAAAACAAAGATATTTGATGAACTTTTTTTGAAAGGAGATATTTTTGGGTGTTGGGGGGGGGGGGGGGGGGCATATAATTGACCCATACTCCAAGATGGAGCGAAATAAGGATCTGTAGAGGGATATAAGTGACTTGGATTTTGTAAAAGAAATGCACGATCGCTTGAGAAAACCAAGCATTTCATAACCTCTTGTAACGGTATTGGTGACATGTACTCAGATTACTGGTTAATGTTATCCCAAGATCTTTCACAGTCTCAACTCTTTCAAGTGTATGTCCGCCTATGCTATAATTGGATATAATTATGTCTGTCGGCTCAACGGTGCCATAGGCAACTAATGTAAAATCTCGTCTTTTAACTGTGGTAGTTTACGAGAGCCCTCACATGTCTCGCCGATATCTGCGTGAACTCGCGAGACCCCTAAAACGCGGGGTTGGCCTCATTTGGCGAAAGTTGAATCGCCTCTTTTTTCGTCCATTCTTATCAAAATGTCACACCACGTGTAAATCTTAAGCAACGGACGCTCTAAACCTTCCCACTCTTGTTAGATCAATAAAAAATGGCACAGCAAGCCATCTCTGAACGTAGAGAGATATCTATGAATGAATGCGTTGTTTGCTTGAAGAAAATCTCGTCGAAAAACAAAATGGCGCCGATTCATCATGTAGTTAAACACGCTCGGCTGCATCACTATAGCGACCACAAATCACGAGACTCGGGCCAATTATGGTGTGTGCGCAGCGCTTCGAGAAAGATCAACGATGATTTCCCCAAAATAATTGACGGAAAATAAGCATAAAATAGACGGGTAATTACCAGGTATAAAAATAACCCCAAAACAAACATTTGGAATTTCTTCATTTGAAGGACTGAGAAACATAATCTTTGTTCTAGAATTCTTTCCATATATCCTTTTTGGGATCCAAGATTGTGAAATTGGCTTAGCTGCGTTAACGTCGTTGATAATATTACAGGTCTATTAGATAATTCATTATGCAGTCTACACTACAATAAGCGAGTATTTATGAAGGGTGATCTTACCTGCGGATGGTCGTGGAATTACCTCACGTAAGACTCCAATCAAATAAATAAATAAGTAAATAAAAAGTGCTCTTTGACTTACCTGTGTTAAAGTCATTGATAACGATCAAGGGCCTGTTACCGAAGGTAGCTAGAGATCTGGCGTATACCCCTGATCGCGGGGACAAGTCGCTTCTCATGAATTTACCGGCGTAATCTACCACGTGCTGAAAATAGCGGTGTGAAAACAGAATCAGCAATAAAATGACTGCTTCATAATTTCCTTATGAACAAACGGTTATAAATTATATTAATTAAAAAGAAATCTGAAAATAGAATCAGCAATAAAATGACTACTTCCTAATTTCTTTATGAACCGATGGTTATAAATTATAATCTACCACGTGCTGGATGCAACAAATCTGAACTCACCGCTGTATCCGATATTTGTCTCCCTTTGTGATCAATCGATTCCATGCGGAGGGAGAAACGGTCCGGCAATTTTGGCGGCACGTGATCACCGACATGAGCGGAAGTGAGGACCCAAATGGCGCAAATCTGCGAGTATATAATGTTTTTATCTTTATACCTTTTTTTATTTCACGAATTAATGTTTACATTAACTGATGTATTCACAAGCAATGCCGGGGGCAATTGGCTTATATATTACTGTTTATAGATTCGTGATCGTGCTTTTGTTGTTTCTTTCTTGCTACATGATATATTTGATCTTCCTTACTGGTATTTTTAAATTCAGTAAAATTGGAATTTCTACCAACTAAAATCCTTCATACTACAAAGAAATGGAAAAAAAAGGCATGACTTACTGTTGATAGGAACAGATACATTGTAGTGTCAAGTCTTTATGTATCTATAAATGAAAACAGAAACTTAAAAACAGGCAAGCTTTCCAAGCCTAGAAACGGCAAATCTTCCAGCTTGACATAAAGGCAAATCTTCCAGTGTGATATAATGGCAAATCTTCCAGCAGGACATATTGCCAAATATTCCTGCAAGACATATTGCCAAATCTTCCAGCATGAAATACATGTAATGGCAAATCTCCCAGTGTGATATAATGGCAAATCTTATTGCATGGCATAATGACAAATCTTCCAGCATGACATAATGACAAATCTTTCAAATATTGACATTATTGAATATATTACAATGTTATTTACGTGGCAGTGTTGTCTTGTATCAAAGAGTTGGTTGAGTACGATTCGGTGCTGGACAATGCATGTCCTTGTTCTCTTGCTTTTTCCCAGGCTTGGTTTTCAACACCACATAAGTATTTCACTCATTTTAAAGAATCTTTTGTATAACATAACAAATATATCAGTCACATCTTCTATTTTTTCAGTGAGCATGTACCTAGGCCTATCAGGAAGATGGGATTTAAGCAGGCTTACATGTACCTAGGCCTATCAGGAAGATTGGATTTGAGCTGGCTTACATGTACCCGGGCCTATCAGGAAGATTGGATTTAAGCTGGCTTACGTGTACCCAGGCCTATCAGGAAGATTGGATTTAAGCTGGCTTACGTGTACCCAGGCCTATCAGGAAGATGGGATTGAAGCAGGCTTACATGTACCTGCGCTACTAACTTAGACATACAATACATGAGGAGAAAATATGTGGAATATACAATAAATTTAATGAGAACAGAAATAGATAAAATTAAAAATAAAAGAGAAATTAATAGAGCATTACCGTACACGTATACTTAGACGTATCAACTTGCCTGTTCCGCGTGCATACAAGGCCTATCATGCATGTACATGGGGAGGCCACGTGCCCGAGGTGGTTAGCTTGCCAGCGCGGCACAATGAAGGAGTCTCTCACCAGTGCATTCGCTCTGAGTTCTGTTTATTTATTGGTGTTTAACGCCGTACGTCTACCACCGGTCTGCCGTCGTACAAGTGAAATATTCTTGAGTGGGGCGAAGAACATCAATCAACTAACTAAATAAAAAATTTATATATATATATATATATATATATATATATATATATATATATATATATATATATATATATATATATATTCAAGTTTGAAAGTCCTACCGTATGTGTAAGTAATGTATTATGTAACCTGACATGTTAGGCAAATATTATTGGTCCCAATTACTATATAACATGGCCGTCGGAAAAAAGATTCACAAAAAACTTGGGAAGTTTCTAAATGAAAAAGGTGTGATTTTCAACATCTGGAACACGTTGAGATCGGTAAATTAATGCCAATAAACTTGTTTAACAATATTCCTAAGACACGCGATACAGGAGGATTAATTTTACCTTTAACGACAGAAGAGTTCGAACGAGAAACCACCCAATTGTATTTGCCTGTCCCTTATTTGCTCCATGACTGTATGCTTAGGCCTATAACGTAGGCCCATATGAAGTTATGAACTGCTGTTGCTACTTGGCCTATAATGTATATCAAGAATTGATTTCTTTATGATTTATTTATTTATTTATTTATTTATTTATATATTTATTTATTTATTTGATTGTGTTTTACGCCGCACTCAAAAATATTTCACTTATACGACGGCGGCCAGCATTATAGTGGGAGGAAACCGGACAGAGCCCGAAGGAAACCTACGACCATCCGCAGGTTGCATGAAGTTATGTAGTGCAGTTTCTGCTTACGCCTACTTACTGGTAGCAGGTAACACAGAAATAGTTCAAGTGGAACGTATAAATGGCAGATGTCTGGACTTACGAACTTCACATAAATGACTAATGCACATCCAGCGGAAACTTAGGCTCGAAAGAGTTTAATCCAATTAAAGATCCAATGCAAGGTTATAAATAGGTTATCACATATTTATTTAATTTTTTTTATTTATTAATCTGATTTGTGTTTTCCGCAGTACTCAAGAGTATTTCACTTTTACGACGGCGGCCAGCATTATGGCGGGAGGAAGCCGAACAGAGCGGTTATCACATATGTATTCCGTTTGAGCATATATGTCGCAAACATCACACTCATGTATAATTGTGCACACAAATCCGAGTTTGAGAAGATCATGGGAAATTACACATGTGAATGTGACGGGGTATGCATTTTCTTTGGGTTTGGAGTGGACGCATCTAACACTGGATTTAATTAAGCGATATTCCCCGGAGCCTGGTGAAAGATAGCGCTTATACATCACCTTGTTACATTCATAGAGCCCTAGACCATGTAGGCTGCTGTACCCACACACCTGACTACCGTCATATACGTGAAAAGTTCATAGTAAGACACGTTTTGGTCAGCTTTAAGTCAATGAAGCGAGACACTGACAATGTTAGAGTTCATTTTTTATAGATTGGTAGCTTTAATTTATCTTTATCACACCGTTTCATAGTTTAATTACCATCTCTTTTTTTTTTTAAATCACCCAAGTCATCCTTTCCACCCAAAGGTTTGGATATACGTATTCGGTACATTCGTAATGTCTTCTTTTACATAGATTGTCACAACCCGGGGGGTATTTTGTTTCCAGGACTGTCAGGAGCGATACTAAACCTCTCAGGTATACACACAGGTAAATTTCTTAGCTGTAAATTTACCTGTTGACTATCTTCAGTCACGCACATTCCTGTAGTAGGCTACAAAAGACTGACGCTAAGAACCACTTAACTGTGGACACGTGATTGTCACATTATATTGCGTGCACATTATACATTCATGACGAGGCACGAATAGCGTTAAGCCTCTGTACGTAGATTAATTCATACACCTATGTCTATTACGTGGCTAGAACAGCTTAGGTGTACGTCTGTTACGGGGCTAGAATAGCATGGACCTACGGGTAACTCGCTTACTTCATGCGTATACGTCTAGTATCGGGCTAGAATAGCATAGACCCACGGGTAACTCGCTAACTTCATGCATATACGTCTAGTATTGGGCTAGAATAGCATAGACCCACAGGTAACTCGCTAACTTTATGCATATACATCTAGTATGGGGCTAGAATAGCATAGACCCACGGGTAACTCGCTAACTGTATGCATATGCGTCTAGTATTGGGCTAGAACAGCATAGACCCACGGGTAACTCGCTAACTGTATGCATATGCGTCTAGTATTGGGCTAGAATGGCATAGACCCACAGGTAACTCGCTAACTTTATGCATATACGTCTATTATGAGGCTAGAATAGTACAGACCCATGGGTAACTCGCTAACTTTATGCATATGTGTCTAGTATCGGGCTAGAATAGCATAGACCCATGGGTAACTCGCTAACTTTATGCATATGTGTCTAGTATCGGGCTAGAAAAGCATAGACCCACAGGTAACTCGCTAACCTCATACTAACCCATTGCGAGGCCGGAATGGGACAGACCTACTAATAACTCGCCTACTTCATATACGTACGTATATTACGAGGCCAGAATGGGATAGACCTTCAGGTAGTTCGCTTACTTCATACACGAACGTCTGTTACGAGGCCAGAATGGGATAGATCTACAGATAACTCGCTTACTTCATGCACGTACGTCTATTACGAGGCCAGAATGGGATAGAGCTACAGATAACTCGCTTACTTCATGCACGAGCGTCTATTACCAGGCCAGAATGGGATAGACCTACAGATAACTCGCTTACTTCATACACGTGTACGTCTATTACCAGGCCAGAATGGAATAGACCTAGAGGTAGTTCGCTTACTTCATACACGTACATCTGTTATGAGGCCAGGATGGGATAGACCTACAGGTAGTTCGCTTACTTCATACACGTACGTCTGTTACGAGGCCAGAATTAGATAGACCTACAGATAACTAGCTTACTTCATGCACTTACGTCTATTACGGGACCAGAATGGGATAGACCTTCAAGTAGTTCGCTTACTTCATACACGAACGTCTGTTACGAGGCCAGAATGGGATAGACCTACAGATAACTCGTTTACTTCATACACGGACGTCTATTACGGGACCAGAATGGGATAGACCTTCACGTAGTTCGCTTACTTCATACACGTACGTCTGTTACGAGGCCAGAATGGGATAGACCTACAGATAACTCGCTTACTTCATGCACTTACGTCTATTACAGGGCCAGAATGGGATAGACCTACAGATAACTCGTTTACTTCATACACGTACGTCTATTACGGGACCAGAATGGGATAGACCTACAGGTAGTTCGCTTACTTCATGCACGTACGTCTGTTACGAGGCCAGAATGGGATAGACCTACAGATAACTCGCTTACTTCATACACGAACGTCTGTTACGATGTGAGAATGGGATAGACCTACAGGTAGTTCGCTTACTTCATACTTCCTCTTTTAAAGTCTTACGTGTGACCCGACCCAGGATTGACCCTGGATCTACCGCTCCTGAAGCGGACGATCTAAGAGCTCTTCTTATCCGGCTGGTTCCAACCTAACCGCCGTTATACCAGTAAAATATTCTTTAGACCCGCATATTATACACCGATCAAATACGGTGATGCTGGGATTAAGCGACGCTGTTGGAGCGGACGGCGTTAGACTCGCTATTGTTTTAGCCCGGGCAGTGGCACCACAAAGCCTGAGTAGCGCACGGCAAGCGTGGACACAACTAGGCTGCTTCGGGAACTATCGGGAACGTTCGGGAGCTAATGTTTTATCATGACGTTTTAAGCAGCAATGTACACTAACCATAACGTGTTTATAATTTAAGTGCTATAAAATCACAGATGATTTTTTCTCGTGGCCTATGTTTTAGCACCCTACAATTGTAGGCTACATGCAGCGTTTCAAGTCATACGAATAAGAATATAATCCATCTGTAATACATGCTCACCACACTCAGGTGAAATTCTAGGAGCTTTGTGCCTAAACTAATTTACTCAGCGTATTTCAGCATTTTCCCCCAGCCACTAAACACGTACATATATATGCAGGTTTACAGCATCACTGAAGTAATCCTACCTAGTCAAACTTTTGCCCCAGGAGGGGTCATACAAAAGACCATAATAACCGTACTTATTGCAGCCTCGCTTGGCGATCTACGCTGAGAGTTCAGAGCAAGAAAATGGCACCGGTTGTCCCAGTGTCAGTATAATGTGATTGGGTGGGTGTCATGTCTGGTGTCTTCGGCATGATTCTACAGTGGCGGCAGTACTTTGTCGGCATGAACTCTCTCTGCCAAAAGGACCCACAGTATATGTACACACACCCAAGGACTCCTCTCTGCCATATAACAGCAAAAACAGTTAAGTATGACGTTAAACATTTTGCATATATACATGGATTATTTGTAAGAGGTGAACAACAGAGTAGAACTTACCTGTATTATCACAGACAGGTACAAATCCAGGTGTTATGTAGTTAGATATATCTTCCTTATATGTGCATGTGTATAGATATAGATACGTGGTACTCCTCACAGATGCAGGTGCCCTGGGAAGTAGTGTGTATTCTAGGCCTGACGGTGCGTAGCGACCTACTTCAGGCATTATAATATACCCGGGAGTCAAGACGAAAGAGCATACTGTCATACTATATAAGAGATAAAAAAACAACTCTGCACGTGATGTAACTGAAGACTTGTAATTTTATACAGTTTATATATATTCTGAAGGACGGGCTGGAGGAAGCACAAAAGGCCTGGCACAACACGGGAAACTTACACGTCTCTTTATAAAAATGTCTAGGGAATGTTTGTCCTTTTCTTGAACCTTGGGTACTTCAAGCTCTGTTTAGACACATTCCTTAATGTATGCAGACAGAAGGCGACTTAAAGCAAAAAAGGTAAACTAGTAACGGATGTATACCTGAGTTGTAGTCTTAAGTTGTAGAATTTTTTTATAAAGTAACACGCATGATATAAGCAGGCCCTCGTCCATACACCATTGACAACAGGTTATTATTAAACTACCTTCACATATGTGTTTGTTTTTTTTATATACAACTTTCTCGAATAAAATTAAATGTGGTCAAATATTTGAATTCTGAAGTAGTATTTATTTTTATTTATGTACTTAGGTGATTCGAGTAAACCACCAGCCATTGGGAAGTAACTCTGCCACTTCCCCATGCACACGTAGGCACGACATGCACCCTCAGCCTACAATATCAACATGATTTATTCACATCACTATATAAGATTAAATTAACTGAATCCATTTAATTTTGTTCCAGAAAGGTTATTTTTTTAAAGAAGGGAAGATATTTGGAAACAACGTTGAGTGGCGTTTCTGACCACGATATGCGGCTTTATTTTACTTTGTCTTTCCATTCAGTCACCATAAAACAGTCATCGAATAGCGCCATACGTGTGTACAAACGCGACCACAGGTACACGTGCACTTATATTTATTTGACTTATTTTATTCTTGTTTTAAGCAGTACACAAGAAGTTTTTCCCTTATACCATTTTAATGGGAGGAAACCCGGGGAAACCCACGACCATCCGCAGGCTGCTGACAGACCTTCCCACATAAGTTTAGGGTTTCACCAACGCAGGACTCCCAGCAGAGCTCGGGGGAAACCACGCCACATGAGATCACATGAGATGTTCTGTGAGATCACCTTGAAGACCTAACTTATGTTCAGACCTGGTGCGCTGGGGCAATACCAAAGACACACCACCAAAGCCTTGAAACCTCAAAACTTGGCAGGAGTGAAGTCCGGACATACCAAGGTCTGGCAATTCAGTACCCCCAACCCTCAGTCCGTGGGACCTGAATAAAACTAACCAGTCGACATCACACAGGCCCCTTATTTGTCTTCCTTTGTCTTCCGTCATAATGGCGTGGAAATCTGTACATTACTGGCATGACCATAGAAGGAACGTTCGTCAGTAACTTGCCAAAACTTGTGTTTTCTTTGCCTTTAAGAAATAAAAACCAAATATTTGATGAATCATTTAAAAGTGTATCCTTTCTGAGGTATAGGTTCATGTATCCTTTATCTCAGACGAACCTGGGAGAACTGGATTTGAGCATGCAACTTCAGTGGTGAGAGGCTGGTCGAATGTTGTATGAACAACGCCTCTTTGGTCTCCTGCATGCAGGAACAACCACCCCACAGATTTGATTACGGTCAAAGAAGGCCTGGTGCCTTCGCTCTGTTTTAATGTTAATGTATGTTAAATGTAATGACAACACAGATTTGTGAGTAATTCTAAATTTAGACCAGTGACTTTTAAATTGCAATTAAGACCACTGCATTTTTTTTACCTAATTCTGCTTAAGCTATGATGCTAGGAGACCTGTAATTTACTGCTCTTTAAGCATTTACATGCACATGTAGAATAAAACCCTAACTGAGGTAAATTGACAAGAGACCGTATATTTTTACCGGTCACGCGTGACCATATGCCAGCTATCACCCTGTCGTGGCTGCTCTGTTTTTCTCTCTCTATGGTGTACGTCTATCACGCTGTCGTCGCTGCTCTGGCCTTACTGTCTATGCTGTACATCTATCACACCGTCGTAGCTGCTCTGTTTTTCTCCCTCTATGCTGTACGTCTATCGCACTGCCGTGGCTGCTCTGTTTTTCTCCTTCTATGTTGTACATCTATCACACTGTCGTCGCTGCTCTGGCCTTACTGTCTATGTTGTACATCTATCACACTGTCGTAGCTGCTCTGTTTTTCTCCCTCTATGCTGTACGTCTATCACGTTTTTCCCTCTTTATGGTGTACGTCTATTACACTGTCGTGTCTGCTCTGTTTTTCTCCCTCTATGGTGTACGTCTATCACACTGTCGTCGCTCTTCTGTTTTTCTCCCTCTATGGTGTACATCTATCACACTGTCGTGGCTGCTCTGTTTTTCTCTCTCTATGGTGTACGTCTATTACACTGTCGTGGCTGCTCTGTTTTTCTCCCTCTATGGTGTACATCTATCACACTGTTGTGGCTGGTCTGGCCTTACTCTCTATGCTGTACATCTATCACACTGTCGTGGCTGCTCTGTTTTTCTCCCTCTATGCTGTACATCTATCACACTGTCGTCGCTGCTCTCGCCTTACTCTCTATGCTGTACATCTATCACACTGTCGTCACTGCTCTGTTTTTCTCCCTCTATGGTGTACGTCTATCACACTGTTGTGGCTAGTCTGGCCTTACTCTCTATGCTGTACATCTATCACACTGTCGTGGCTGCTCTGTTTTTCTCCTTGTATGCTGTACATCTATCACACTGTCGTGGCTGCGCTGTTTTTCTCCCTCTATGGTGTACGTCTATCACACTGTCGTCGCTGCTCTGTTTTTCTCCTTGTATGCTGTACATCTATCACACTGTCGTGGCTGGTCTTGCCTTACTCTCTATGCTGTACATCTATCACACTGTCGTGGCTGCTCTGTTTTTCTCCCTCTATGCTGTACATCTATCACACTGTCGTGGCTGCTCTGTTTTTCTCCCTCTATGCTGTACATCTATCACACTGTCGTGGCTGGTCTTGCCTTACTCTCTATGCTGAACATCTATCACACTGTCGTGGCTGCTCTGTTTTTCTCCCTCTATGCTGTACATCTATCACACTGTCGTCGCTGCTCTCGCCTTACTCTCTATGCTGTACATCTATCACACTGTCGTCACTGCTCTGTTTTTCTCCCTCTATGGTGTACGTCTATCACACTGTTGTGGCTAGTCTGGCCTTACTCTCTATGCTGTACATCTATCACACTGTCGTGGCTGCTCTGTTTTTCTCCTTGTATGCTGTACATCTATCACACTGTCGTGGCTGGTCTTGCCTTACTCTCTATGCTGTACATCTATCACACTGTCGTGGCTGCTCTGTTTTTCTCCCTCTATGGTGTACGTCTATCACACTGTCGTCGCTGCTCTGTTTTTCTCCTTGTATGCTGTACATCTATCACACTGTCGTGGCTGCTCTGTTTTTCTCCTTGTATGCTGTACATCTATCACACTGTCGTGGCTGGTCTTGCCTTACTCTCTATGCTGTACATCTATCACACTGTCGTGGCTGCTCTGTTTTTCTCCCTCTATGCTGTACATCTATCACACTGTCGTCGCTGCTCTCGCCTTACCCTCTATGCTGTACATCTATCACACTGTCGTCACTGCTCTGTTTTTCTCCCTCTATGGTGTACGTCTATCACACTGTTGTGGCTAGTCTGGCCTTACTCTCTATGCTGTACATCTATCACACTGTCGTGGCTGCTCTGTTTTTCTCCTTGTATGCTGTACATCTATCACACTGTCGTGGCTGCTCTGTGTTTCTCTCTCTATAGTGTACATCTATCACACTGTCGTGGCTGCTCTGTTTTTCTTTCTCTTTGCTGTACGTATATCACACTGTCGTCGCTGCTCTGGCCTTACTGTCTATGCTGTACATCTATCACACTGTCGTAGCTGCTCTGTTTTTCTCCCTCTATGCTGTACGTCTATCACGTGTTTCTCTCTTTATGGTGTACGTCTATCACACTGTCGTGGCTGCTCTGTTTTTCTCCCTTTATGGTGTACGTCTATCACACTGTCGTCGCTCTTCTGTTTTTCTCCCTCTATGGTGTACATCTATCACACTGTCGTGGCTGCTCTGTTTTTCTCTCTCTATGGTGTACATCTATCACACTGTCGTCACTGCTCTGTTTTCCTCCCTCTATGGTGTACGTCTATCACACTGTTGTGGCTAGTCTGGCCTTACTCTCTATGCTGTACATCTATCACACTGTCGTGGGTGCTCTGTTTTTCTCCTTGTATGCTGTACATCTCTCACACTGTCGTCACTACTCTGGCCTTACTCTCTATGCTGTACATCTATCACACTGTCGTGGCTGCTCTGTTTTCTCCCTCTATGGTGTACGTCTATCACACTAGCGTGGCTGCTCTGGCTTTACTCTCTATGCTGTACATTTCTCACACTGTCGTCACTACTCTGGCCTTACTCTCTATGCTGTACATCTATCACACTGTCGTGGCTGCTCTGTTTTCTCCATCTATGGTGTACATCTATCACACTGTCGTGGCTGGTGTGGCCTTACTCTCTATGCTGTACATCTATCACACTGTCGTGGCTGCTCTGTTTTTCTCCCTCTATGCTGTACATCTCTCACACTGTCGTGGCTGGTCTGTTTTTCTCCCTCTATGATGTACATCTATCACACTGTCGTGGCTGCTCTGTTTTTCTCCCTCTATGCTGTACATCTATCACACTGTCGTGGCTGGTCTGTTTTTCTCCCTCAATGCTGTACATCTGTCACACTGTCGCCGCTGCTCTGTTTTTCTCCCTCTATGATGTACGTCTATCACACTGTCGTGGCTGCTCTGGCTTTACTCTCTATGCTGTACATCTCTCACACTGTCGTCACTACTCTGGCCTTACTCTCTATGCTGTACATCTATCACACTGTCGTGGCTGCTCTGTTTTTCTCCCTCTATGGTGTACGTCTATCACACTGTCGTGGCTGGTGTGGCCTAAATCTCTATGCTGTACATCTATCACACTGTCGCGGCTGCTCTGTTTTTCTCCCTCTATGGTGTACGTCTATCACACTGTCGTGGCTGGTGTGGCCTTACTCTCTATGCTGTGCGTCTATCACACTGTCGTGGCTGCTCTGTTTTTCTCCCTCTATGATGTACGTCTATCACACTGTCGTGGCTGCTCTGTTTTTCTCCCTCTATGCTGTACATCTATCACACTGTCGTGGCTGCTCTGTTTTTCTCCCTCTATGCTGTACATCTATCACACTGTCGTGGCTGCTCTGTTTTTCTCCCTCTATGCTGTACATCTATCACACTGTCGTGGCTGGTGTGGCCTTACTCTCTATGCTGTGCGTCTATCACACTGTCGTGGCTGGTGTGGCCTTACTCTCTATGCTGTGCGTCTATCACACTGTCGTGGCTGGTGTGGCCTTACTCTCTATGCTGTACATCTATCACACTGTCGTGGCTGGTGTGGCCTTACTCTCTATGCTGTGCGTCTATCACACTGTCGTAGCTGCTCTGTTTTTCTCCCTCTATGATGTACGTCTATCACACTGTCGTGGCTGCTCTGTTTTTCTCCCTCTATGGTGCATATCTATCGCACTGCCGTGGCTGCTCTGTTTTTCTCCCTCTATGATGTACGTCTATCACACTGTCGTGGCTGCTCTGTTTTTCTCCCTCTGTTCTGTACATCTATTACACTGTCGTGGCTGCTCTGTTTTTCTCCCTCTTTGGTGTACATCTATCACACTGTCGTGGCTGCTCTGTTTTTCTCCCTCTATGGTGTACATCTATCACACTGTCGTGGCTGCTCTGTTTTTCTCCCTCTATGGTGTACATCTATCACACTGTCGTGGCCGTTCTGTGTTTTCTCCCTATGGTGTACGTCTTAATTATCTTGAATATATGCCATTCCTAAGGTTGTTATGGTGAAATCGCGGCAAATCAGAGTAATCTTGACTGTGGAGCGTAGTTCTCTAGAAGCCCCAGGATCCCTAGCGTTGGATGACTATGTTAGCTTTTTAGGATACTTTGTACAGTTTCAAAAATCAGTTGAACACTTACCTTCCCGTGCTGTCTAGCTTCTTCTTTACAATGCATATGGTCTTTAAAAACCGTTCTATAAAAATCACGACCTGTTAATTATCCGATAGGTGATCACAATAAAACCCCTCCGCTAGCCTCGTTCCCCAAAATGACCGCTGTCCTCTCCTGTTATATTGCTGGAAACGTGGTTATACTGGTTTGCGGGCCTCGCGACTGCAAAGCATGAGTGCGTGGCCAAAATTTGACGGGTGTCCATTTTTGTGAGGTTTAAACGAGATATAAGTTGAACTTAAATCATGAAATATGGACAGATATTTACCATCAGATGGTGGACAGCTCGGGGTTATAAGTCGGATATCTGACAGATCGGGGTTATAAGTCGGATGTTGGACAGCTCGGGGTTATATGTCGGATGGTGGACAGCTCGGGGTTATAAGTCGGATGGTGGACAGATCGGGGTTATAAGTCGGATGTCGGACAGCTCGGGGTTATAAGTCGAATGTCGGACAGCTCGGGGTTATAAGTCGGATGGTGGGCAGCTCGGGGTTATAAGTTGGATGTCGGACAGCGCGAGGTTATAAGTAGGTTGTTGGACAGCTCGGGGTTATAAGTCGGTTGTTGGACAGCTCGGGGTTATAAGTCGGATGGTGGATAGCTCGGGGTTATAAGTCGGATGTCGGACAGCTCGGGGTTATAAGTCGGATGGTGGACAGCTCGGGGTTATAAGTCGGATGTCGGACAGCTCGGGGTTATAAGTCGGATGTCGGACAGCTCGGGGTTATAAGTCGGATGGTGGACAGCTCGGGGTTATAAGTCGGATATCTGACAGATCGGGGTTATAAGTCGGATGGTGGACAGTTCGGGGTAATAAATCGGATGGTGGACAGCTCGGGGGTTATATATCGGATGTCGGACAGCTCGGGGTTATAAGTTGGATGGTGGACAGCTCGGGGTTATAAGTCGGATGTCGGACAGCTCGGGGTTAGAAGTCGGATGGTGCACAGGTCGGGGTTATAAGTCGGATGTCGGACAGCTCGGGGTTATAAGTCGGTTACCTGACAGATCGGGGTTATAAGTCGGATGTCGGACAGCTCGGGATTATAAGTCGGATGGTGGACAGTTCGGGGTAATAAATCGGATGGTGGACAGCTCGGGGGTTATATATCGGATGTCGGACAGCTCGGGGTTATAAGTCGGATGGTGGACAGCTCGGGGTTATAAGTCGGATGTCGGACAGCTCGGGGTTATAAGTCGGTTACCTGACAGATCGGGGTTATAAGTCGGATGTCGGACAGCTCGGGGTTATAAGTCGGATGGTGCACAGGTCGGGGTTATAAGTCGGATGTCGGACAGCTCGGGGTTATAAGTCGGTTACCTGACAGATCGGGGTTATAAGTCGGATGTCGGACAGCTCGGGGTTATAAGTCGGATGGTGGACAGCTCGGAGTTATAAGTCGGATGGTGGACAGCTCGGGGTTGTAAACCAGGGTTTCGATGAACCTCAGCATTCTAAAGGAGTAACTGGACAGGCCAAAGTAATTAGCATATAATCAACTGTTTTCCGAAACTTTATTATGTATCCTACAGGGGTGAATGGGAACAAGCTCGGCATGACAATGCAATTGCCAGTCCGAACATCAAAGAGAGGTGAACATATTTTAATCGCACAAATCAAGATCGCTATGATGTATATATGAACAGTTAGTCAAAGAGCGATTGAGACTCGGGATTTTTATCAATGGCAATTGATGAACTATAGCATGGTACACGATTTGGATACCTCGTGATTGAATTCATTCGCCTATTAGAACATTCCTTGCATCATTCTATTTTGGCCGTCCGTATGCATGTTATACAGCGGTGTAAATATTAACGTACCTGGTACAGAGAAAGCTTAATCAGTACAGTTCATCAGTTTCAGAAATGACAGACTGACAAGCACCGTACGTGTACCCTGTATGACTTAGTACAGTTCATCAGTTTCAGAAATGACAGACTGACAAGCACCGTACATGTACCCTGTATGACTTAGTACAGTTCATCAGTGTCAGAAATGACAGACTGACAAGCACCGTACATGTACCCTGTATGACTTAGTACAGTTCATCAGTGTCAGAAATGACAGACTGACAAGCACCGTACGTGTACCCTGTATGACTTAGTACAGTTCATCAGTGTCGGAAATGACAGACAGACAAGCACCGTACGTGTACCCTGTATGACTTAGTACAGTTCATCAGTGTCAGAATGACAGACAGACAAGCACCGTACATGTACCCTGTATGACATAGTACAGTTCATCAGTTTCAGAAATGACAGACCGACAAGCACCGTACGTGTACCCTGTATGACTTAGTACAGTTCATCAGTTTCAGAAATGACAGACTGACAAGCACCGTACATGTACCCTGTATGACTTAGTACAGTTCATCAGTGTCAGAAATGACAGACTGACAAGCACCGTACATGTACTCTGTATGACTTAGTACAGTTCATCAGTTTCAGAAATGACAGACTGACAAGCACCGTACATGTACCCTGTATGACTTAGTACAGTTCATCAGTTTCAGAAATGAGAGACAGACAGACAAGCACCGTACGTGTACCCTGTATGACTTAGTACAGTTCATCAGTTTCAGAAATGACAGACCGACAAGCACCGTACATGTACCCTGTATGACTTAGTACAGTTCATCAGTTTCAGAAATGACAGACTGACAAGCACCGTACATGTACCCTGTGTGACTTAGTACAGTTCATCAGTTTCAGAAATGACAGACAGACAAGCACCGTACGTGAACTAATCATCAGACCACAGTCTTCCTGAGTGTCAGGAGTTTCTCGCTAGAGATATTTTCTGGACTTTACTTGTGTTTTTCCCTGTAATCTTACCCTCAGTTTCCTTTCAGGTTCAAATCCGATTCCACGGCAATTCCAGTCACGTGACAAGTGTGATGACTTCACTGACTTCATCCAAACCACAACAAAACAAGCCGTATTTATTTTCCAGCCTATTCAAGAAATTCGTGAAAAAGTATCTTTGAAATTTCGATATAAAGAAAGTAAAACATGAACAAGAATAATCCGTTTAACTTGTTTTATTTAAACACGCATACTGTGCAAAGTAAAGCTGTTTCATAGATATGTGGATATGGATAGAGGAACGAATACATATGTTACGTACATGTATATACCTCACAACAAATACAAAATGTGACCGTTACAATAATCCAATAAATCACAAAACTAACATGGTTTAAAGGGCTTAAAATCGCAATTCAGCGTACTATATAATCAAAGACGTACAGCACAGAGAGTAAAACCACAGAAGTGACAACATGGTGATAGCTGGCAAATGTTCACACGTAACCGGTGAAATACGGCCTGTCAGTTTTATACCTCAGTCAGGGTTTTATTCTAACTGTTCGTGTAAATGCATACATATTAGCTATTTACACGCCCTCTAGCAATATAGCTTAAGCAGAATTACGTACAAAAAATATGCAGGTATGTTAATTGTAATTTATTAAACGTCACTGGTCTAGAAATACTCAAAATTCTGTGTTGTCATCACATTTAACATACAAAACTGTTGTTATGCTGCTTAAGTCCGAACTCACTTTCACAAAACTTCGTAAGTCATATTTCTTGTAACTGTTTTCGTAAAAGAACTTGTCTCCTTTACAGGGCCATAAAGCGACGTCATTTACCAGAACAGTTACGAAAAATTGACTTACGAATCAAGTGGGTCCAAACATTAACTCGGGACGGATGTTTAGAAATTAAGATCAGTCAGCCTTCTGTAAGGTATCCTTCACGGTGTACGATTTGTGGTATACAACTTTAGTCGTAAGAATGACTAATCATGGTTTAACGTCAACTCGGCCCTTCTAATCAGTTGCAAGAGCAAGAAGTGCTCAGTTGCATAGGACTTGTTGCGTCGACTAAACGCACATGCATATTGTCCAAATCTAATTCAGAGAGATTTACAAGATTTACATGTTTCAATTTCCTTTCAAAGCACTTACACTGACACAAGTAAAACTCCAACAGTATCGCTATTCATAAACAAGCAAATCCAAATGAAGCAAATTTTAAAACGTTACCAACAACTGAATACGTTCAGAATTGAAATCTGCAAATGTGCCACTTCTCTAGGTGTTCCCTGTGTGTATCAGCAATTCTATCTGTAGATTATGTTAAATTTATATGTTAACAATTTCCTGGCCCGGAAAAATGCTCAGGAATGGACAAACATGTCCAGGAATGTGCGAATATTTTCGGGAATGGACATCCATTATCCGGTATGGACATCCATTTTTCAAGCTGGAAAGTAATGGGCAGACACATTTAAGAATGGACACTGATTTCCATCAATGGGCAGACACATTTCGGAATGGACACCGATTTCATTCAATGGGCAGACACATTACAAATGGACACCGATTTCCATCAATGGGCAGGTATATTTACGAATGGACACCGATTTCCATCAATGGGCAGACATATTTACGAATGGACATCTATCTACAGAAACAGACCGAGACGTTCATGTATAGACACACGGTTCAAGAATACCTAACAAATTAAGTGAACAGAAATGCTTAATCGTGTCCTGAAATACAGCTCTGATGTTTACTTCACGTCTTTCTCAGCATCTTAAAATATTCTGACTACAGCTTATATTTATTTATATACTTGATTGATGTTTTATGCCGTACTCAAGAACACGACGGCGGCCAGCATTATGTGGGAGGGAGCCGGGCAGACCATCCACAAGCTGCAACTACAGCTAATACAATCTTATAATCAAAAGCCTTCAACTACATGTCAGTACAAAAATATTGGCGCCAAAAGCATAGATGTTTACTAGGAGAGAGACGCGGTAATTCAACACTCTTTCAAGATGTAAAATGTCAATCACAGAAAAGCTACAACCAAAGTATCACTAGTAAAAAAAGAATGTTACGACAAATACAAGAAAAACGTGAAAAGATTCTTTATAAAAATAGACAAGTTTCACGCTGATGAGATACGAACTGAGAATAGTAAACCAAAATGAGTTTTTTTTCATATATATTTACAAAAGAAAAGACCTTGAAAAGATATCATTAAAAGACTGCATCTTACTTGTTCACAAAAGTAAAAATGTTCGTATATGTAAATGTCAAGAAACGACTGTCAATACTTAATTCTTCCACAAGCTAAAAATAAAGGCGAGAAAATATGGAATATGGAATTTGCAAGTTACAAAAAAAAAACAACCCAGTAACGTCACCATTTTACATCTCGGTACAGTCTCTCACATTTTAGTTTCGCCACTGGAGAACTATGAAGAATTCTGAATGTGATTGTTTTTATTAAATAACCGCCATTATTGTAGATTTATACAGATCTCTCCTTCATTTCACTGATTGTGACGGAAGGCGCCGCTATCAGGCAACAAGGGGAGATCGCTCTACTTTTGTCACTCCAAACCCAGTATTTCATACACAGGTTCAGTAAATACACGTACATAGCAAAGTACAGGTAAAGAAAATAAAGCTCACAAATAAGGCTTAAGGTTACAAGTAATAATACGAATGTTTTTGTACTTACAAGTACAGTGCAAGAAAGAGTTGCTGATATATATATATATATATATATATATATATGTGTTTTTTTTTTGCTTTAGCAGAATGTACCATGAAGTGGTAAATATGAACTTACTGGAGTGGCCCTCTTCGAATCTCATACATTATGAGCACAGCACAATATTAAACAAAACCATACCTAAATCAACTAAGGCAAATCTACATGTACTTCAGTACACAGATCAATATCACCCGAGTGGTGGTTTTCTAGTCTTACAAAGAACTAAGGTAATAGCTAAGGTTGGCACATAATACACAAGGCTTGAAATCCGAGTAAAACAGAAACAAAACAGTGAAAGAAGTCTTAGTTTTCCCCGCACATAAAACATGGAAAATAATAACCCACGAAGACTGAAGTGTAAAAAGTTGGCCATTTGATCATAAAAAAGACAAGTGTACTGTAGTGAACAACTAAAAAAAAACTTGGACCAGGAAATCATATTTGGTATGGTTAGGTGTAAATATATCCTTCCCTTAATTACCGTATTTCACCTAAAGTTTGGTATGTAAAAAGGCATTTTCAGAAGCCCACAATGGCCTCAAAATGAGACTTTTAATGCTGGCGCTTTAATCAATTAAAATTAGTCCAACTGAACAAAAAAAAATTCTCAAGTAGCCCCACCAACGTGGATGAATAAATCAGAATCAAGCAAAAACTGTCCCTTGAAAAAGCTAAACTTTAGGTGAAATACAGTATTCTCATATCCAACATACATATAATACGTTTGCATACACATAAAAGTATTATAGTAAAATAATGAAAAAAGTGCATAAAAACTCCACAGTGGTTCGGTGATGTAAATCTGTTCAGTTCTGCACTGTGTTTCTCAAGCGTAATGAATCTGTTTAGTCCTGCGCTGTGTTTCTCAAGCGTAATGAATCTGTTCAGTTCTGCACTGTGTTTCTCAAGCGTAATGAATCTGTTCAGTTCTGCGCTGTGTTTCTCAAGCGTAATGAATTGGTTCAGTTCTGCGCTGTGTTTCTCAAGCGTAATGAATCGGTTCAGTTCTGCGCTGTGTTTCTCAAGCGTAATGAATCTGTTCAGTTCTGCGCTGTGTTTCTCAAGCGTAATGAATCTGTTCAGTTCTGCGCTGTGTTTCTCAAGCGTAATGAATCTGTTCAGTTCTGCGCTGTGTTTCTCAAGCGTAATGA
Organism: Liolophura sinensis; assembly: GCF_032854445.1. Lineage (NCBI taxonomy): Eukaryota > Metazoa > Mollusca > Polyplacophora > Chitonida > Chitonidae > Liolophura > Liolophura sinensis. Next base: position 24,953,817 of record NC_088296.1, on the reverse strand, counting down.
ATCTGTTCAGTTCTGCGCTGTGTTTCTCAAGCGTAATGAATCGGTTCAGTTCTGCGCTGTGTTTCTCAAGCGTAATGAATCGGTTCAGTTCTGCGCTGTGTTTCTCAAGCGTAATGAATCTGTTCAGTTCTGCACTGTGTTTCTCAAGCGTAATGAATCTGTTCAGTTCTGCGCTGTGTTTCTCAAGCGTAATGAATCTGTTCAGTTCTGCACTGTGTTTCTCAAGCGTAATGGATCTGTTCAGTTCTGCGCTGTGTTTTTCAAGCGTAATGAATCTGTTCAGTTCAGCGCTGTGTTTCTCAAGTGTAATGAAGCTGTTCGATGTCCAGTCTCACCTACAGGTGTACTTACCACTAGTTAAGGTAACCTCCAACCCAAAACCTGGGGTCATCCTCGTAAATGATCGTACAATATATTGTTGGGGATATATGCGAACCTAGATCGTTTTGATGATATCGCCATGCGGTAGGAGTGGTCACAGGTCACCTTACTGGCCTAGGGCCCAATTCCACAAAGCCATTTCTTGGTTTTCGATAATGGAAATTGAAATTTTCAAGCATTTGCCTACAGATAACATTTATAAGATGGTGAAAATTGTAATTCCTGAGGTTCAAAAATGTCGTATTTCAACCTTTCGCTGAAATGACTTTGTGGAATTTGCCTAGGGATTTGGCCCACTGGCTTGTGCTCTGGATCAAACAATAAAGCCATAAAACGTTTGTGTACATACTTGACGATTGTGACCACAGTATTATTACAAACAGTGATACTATACACACAAACCGTATTTACAAACTCTTGGGATAACAAACACCCCCAACAAGAACTAGGAACTAATTGCCTGTTCACAAATTGTTAAAATTTGTGGACATCTGTGTCTTTGTGAACTTATTGGTTTTATACATTTATTTATTTCATTGGTTTTCTTTGCGGTAGTCAAGAATACTTCACTTATACTGCGGTGAGCAGCATTATGGCGGGATGAAACCAGGCAGAGCCCAGGGTAAACCCACAACCCTCAGCAGGTTTCTGACAGACTGTCCCACATATGACCAAAAAGGAAGCCAGCATGAGCTGGGCTTGAACTCACAGCGATCGCATTGAGAGTTACTGTGCAATAGAGAATAAGGAACAGTGTAACATGAATATGGTAACATTATCACCTCAGACCCCCATGGACAATAATCAGACAGTCCTTAAGGCAGAAACAAGTATGTCAGTGGTAACTGGATGGATTCAAGATTTACAGGTATACTCTGATGTTAACAACTGTAGAGAAACATGTCTCTACATAACAGGAGACAAATATTCCACAAACACATGCACTCCTTGTAAGAACATAGATGAAAACATTACAATATATATACATGATGTAGGTGAAGCACTTTCTCTATCACAACAAATGATGTGGAAAAGTGATAACTTTACATAATAGTAACATTTATGTGTTAAATTGTCCTCTAATGACACCGCAGGTACAGTTGTACTAATAGTAACAAGACTACTTCGTGACAAGATCTTACAATTACTCAAAATCATATGTAACATACAGATATACACTGGTAAAAAGCATAAAAACTTATTTACAACATGTATTAAAAAATAAAGACTCCAGTGTAAAATATCTAAGGGTGCCAGAAAAAAGCATATATCATAAAACCTTTTAAAGCTTAAGACCTATATAGTGCCAGACGTCCGTGATGGGTCCGTGAAGTCAGATGAAGAGCCAAAATACAGATTTATTTACTGGTGATAATTTCCCTGAAGAAAGTTTGTAATATCCATTAAAAACATTGGTGAATGATCTAAATGTATATTTCTTATGTCTTTCGGATCGACGTCAAAGATCATGAAACAACGAAAGAATACCAAAACTGGTTTATGATATAATATCGTACAACTAACATTTCAACAGTGGCAACAGTGTTAGAAATTTAGAAAACTCACTTGACTGCTCTCGGAAGTATACCTGGAAAACACTAAACTCCAGTATAAGGAACTTTGATTTTTAATCTATGTTCTTAATGAAGTACACATATACCCATAATAGGAACTCTAAAATCATTAATTTTTTGTGACGTCATGTCCCAGAAAACTCAGAGCATATATGCCGTGTAGATTGTTTTTTGGGTTTTTTTTTTTTGATTTGGAAAATCTTACGAATTCAAAGTAACAGCTCCAAATGCACTTTCTTCTGTGGTCCAAAACCATCCTTCTTGAGTGTCGTACGTTTTGAGAATGAATGGTCTGAATCCCTCACTCTGTGACCTTGTAGGGTACTTCTGTATTCATGCGTTTGTGTATGAAGGCCGCAGCACCAACGCCCAGGACACTTCCCAACAGGAGCATCCCTATACCCAGGCCTGCCATCGCACCTTGAACACACCAATGATAGAGTGATTGCACACACTTCTTGTTTCAATGTCATACTCAAAAGAATATTTCCCTCATACAATGGGGCTTAGTTTTTTTTATGAGAGGAGGAAACCAGAGTGCCTAGCATAAATCAGCAAACCTTCAGTGTGTCCTGTGCATGACATTCACAGACTGATCAACTCTGACAGATCCACACGGAGTACGATACATCTTTATTGTTTGATTATTTACCTTGGGGGTCTTACAGTCATTTATTTATGTATTTCATTGGTGTTTTACGCCCTACTCAAGAATATTTCACTTATACGACGGCGGCCAGCATTATGGTGGGAGGACAACGGCCAGAGCCCGGGGGAAACCCATGACCATCCACAGGTTGCTGGCAGACCTTCTCACGTACGGCCGGAGAGGAAGGCAGCATGAGCTGGACTCATTGCGACCGCATTGGTGAGAGCCTCCTGGGTCGTTACGCTGCGCTATCGCGCTAACCGACTGAGCCACGGAGGCCCCAGGGTCTTACAGTTAAGATGTAATGCTTACAATGCTAGTAGCCATGTTAGTTACTGCTCTTAACATAAAAGGGCTTGGTGCCAGTGGACCTTGTTCCCTGGACTGCCACAGAAAGCATGCATGCAGCTCTACCCAAACCATGGTACATAATCATAGTACCCTCAGACCTGGCTGACCAGTGTCCCCCTCCACCCTTTAGCTGAGAGTCAAGCCAGCATGTCAATTAGTTTGCCCCTGGACTTGATGGGTGTCTCACAACAAAAGGACTAGTGTCTAATTAGTACATCCCTGGACTTGGTAGGTGTCTCACAACAAAGGGACTCGTGTCCAATTAGTACATCCTTGGACACGGTAGGTGTCTCACAACAAAGGGACTCGTGTCCAATTAGTACATCCTTGGACACGGTAGGTGTCTCACAACAAAGGGACTCGTGTCCAATTAGTACATCCCTGGACTTGGTAGGTGTCTCACAACAAAGGGACTCGTGTCCAATTAGTACATCCTTGGACACGGTAGGTGTCTCACAACAAAGGGACTAGTGTCCAATTAGTACGTCCTTGGACACGGTAGGTGTCTCACAACAAAGGGACTCGTGTCCAATTAGTACGTCCTTGGACACGGTAGGTGTCTCACAACAAAGGGGCTAGTGTCCAATTAGTACCTCCTTGGACACAGTAGGTGTCCTCACAACAAAGGGGACTAGTGTCCAATTAGTACGTCCTCTGGACTTGGTAGGTGTCTCACAACAAAGGAACTCATGTCCAATTTACCTCGCATACCTAAAAACAAGGCTAAAACTGTGTCAGAATTCTGCTATAAACGCACTTCCCTCATTACACGGCTGATGTTTGGACGTGCTTTTATTAGGACACTCTAATTCCTCAACTTTTTGCAGGTCAAACAACAACAACTTTCAGTGAAATTTCTGCACATTTTTAATATGATTTTGGACACAAAAATACATTGGTTGGATTAGCCAATTTCAGGGCTTCATAAATAGTATAACTTCATAAATCCACACAGAATAATGCCCCTCAGAATATGCTTCAATAAACACCAGAAAAGGCTGAAGAATTACAGCAATCCAAATAACTACATGAACTACATGATCATTATGAACTCTAGACATGGCTTGCCCCAAGAGACAGGACAAGAGCTAATACAGGAGGAACTTACCAGGGGTGTACTTCTTCAGCTGAGATGGTCCAGACTTGGAATACCACTTCTGTCTTTCCCAAAGGCTAGACAATAATACTTTCAGGTCCTACCAAAACATACAGTATAACTGTGAACTTAAATACAGTAAATTAGCCATTTTTACACCTTATGATACACGGTCTAAGGATATGAATTACACCTAATTTTGACTGATAGATGATGAATACACCATTGGACCCTCCCCTGCCTTAAACAGGGCAGTGTATGCCAGGGTGACTGAATGAGACATGCAGTATCGGTATGCTTAGTATAGGCTTAAATCAACTTTGGTATAGTTTCATACTTGCATACAATGTTGTTTTAATTAGACTGATGATATCTGATGTCAGCACATATTACAAGATGTGATTTCAAACACTGTCCCTTTGTCCCATCCTTGTACAATGAAGCCAAAATCCACTGCAGCATTCAGGTTCTTCTACACTTTATTATGTAATTATTAATTATTATATAATCATTAATTATTTATTATATAATGTTACTCATAATATATTAATCATAATAATTGACTAATATTAATTATAATAATTAATAATTTATTATATAATATTAATTATTTATACAATAATTAATTATAATTATATATATAAAAATATTTTTCATGCCCTGACAGTATAACTTTTTTGTTCACAAATGTCAATAGATTTTCAACACAAAAAATAGCAGTGATAGTGTACATATTTCCACAAATCAGATTACTTTCACTGAATTTCCACAAATTTATTCCGCTGGCAAAATAACAATTAAAATTGATTTGACCTAAGGCTACTTGAAAACCTGTACCTTTGTTCCATTCTTGTAGGGCACGGTGATGGTGAAGCCCTCATCCACAGCAGCATCCAGGTTCTCGTAGGCTTCAGTCAAACTGGGTTCCACTGACTCACTCTTTACATTATCTGAAAACATGGAAATTACCATAACACAGTCCCTTAATATTTGTCTTTTTTATATATATATATTTTTTGCCTTTTTTGTTGATATTAATTTTTGTCATGCTCTGACTGTGTAACGTTTTTGGTCACTAATGTAAATGTGTTACATGTATGATGATACATGCCATATGAGATATAACTTATTTCAATACAATGTTTTGTTTGCAAAGGCCTTGGGGAAGAACAGCTTTATTCGAAATTGATCAAAATGCCTTCGATAAATAAAAATATACCTATTATCAGTATACACAGGTTTGTTTTATACCATTTTCTTGAAAATTTTCCAAAATAAACCAAAATATTGAATCTGTTTCATCTACGTTGCGACATGAGCAAACTGTACACAAATGATGTTTCTTCTCATTTTTAACCAATGAAAACTCACCAAGTTTTGGAGGTCGATCCCTCAACGTGAAGACAATGTCAAGGTACAGAGGAATTGTCTGATAGATCTGAAACGGCCAATATGTCAACTATCAATAATAACTCAAATCATTCGTTACTTACCGTACTCCACCTAAAGTTTGGCCTGCTACCATGGACTTCCAGAAGCACATAGTGGCCTTAAAATGATACTTTTGATGCCAGCACTTGTGTTTTTCCGATTAGAAATTACTGTACTCCACCTAAAGTTTGGCCTGCTAACATAGACTTCCAGAAGCACATAGTGGCCTTAAAATGATACTTTTGATGCCAGCACGTGTGTTTTTCCGATTAGAAATTACTGTACTCCACCTAAAGTTTGGCCTGCTAACATGCACTTCCAGAAGCACATAAAGACCTTAAAATGATACTTTTGATGCCAGCACGTGTGTTTTTCTGATTAGAAATTACTGTACACCTAAAGTTTGGCCTGCTACCATGGACTTCCAGAAGCACATAGTGGCCTTAAAATGATACTTTTGATGCAAGCACTTGTGTTTTTCTGATTAGAAATTACTGTACTCCACCTAAAGTTTGGCCTGCTAACATAGACTTCCAGAAGCACATAGTGGCCTTAAAATGACACTTTTGATGCCAGCACGTGTGTTTTTCTGATTAGAAATTACTGTACACCTAAAGTTTGGCCTGCTACCATGGACTTCCAGAAGCACATAGTGGCCTTAAAATGATACTTTTGATGCCAGCTCTTGTGTTTTTCTGATTAGAAATTACTGTACACCTAAAGTTTGGCCTGCTAACATAGAGTTCCAGAAGCACATAGTGGCCTTAAAATGATACTTTTGATGCCAGCACGTGTGTTTTTCTGATTAGAAATTACTGTACACCTAAAGTTTGGCCTGCTAACATAGAGTTCCAGAAGCACATAGTGGCCTTAAAATGATACTTTTGATGCCAGCACGTGTGTTTTTCTGATTAGAAATTACTGTACACCTAAAGTTTGGCCTGCTAACATAGAGTTCCAGAAGCACATAGTGGCCTTAAAATGATACTTTTGATGCCAGCACGTGTGTTTTTCTGATTAGAAATTACTGTACACCTAAAGTTTGGCCTGCTAACATAGAGTTCCAGAAGCACATAGTGGCCTTAAAATGATACTTTTGATGCCAGCACTTGTGTTTTTCTGATTAGAAATTACTGTACACCTAAAGTTTGGCCTGCTAACATAGAGTTCCAGAAGCACATAGTGGCCTTAAAATGATACTTTTGATGCCAGCTCTTGTGTTTTTCTGATTAGAAATTACTGTACTTCACCTAAAGTTTGGCCTGCTAACATGGACTTCCAGAAGCACATAGTGGCCTTAAAATGATACTTTTGATGCAAGCACTTGTGTTTTTCTGATTAGAAATTACTGTACTTCACCAAAAGTTTGGCCTGCTAACATAGAGTTCCAGAAGCACATAGTGGCCTTAAAATGATACTTTTGATGCAAGCACGTGTGTTTTTCTGATTAGAAATTACTGTACTTCACCTAAAGTTTGGCCTGCTAACATGGACTTCCAGAAGCACATAGTGGCCCTTAAAATGACACTTTTGATGCTAGCACTTGTGTTATTCTGATTAGAAATTACTGTACTTCACCTAAAGTTTGGCCTGCTAACATGGACTTCCAGAAGCACATAGTGGCCTTAAAATGATACTTTTGATGCCTGCACGTGTGTTTTTCTGATTAGAAATTACTGTACTTCACCAAAAGTTGGCCTGCTAACATAGAGTTCCAGAAGCACATAGTGGCCTTAAAATGATACTTTTGATGCAAGCACTTGTGTTTTTCTGATTAGAAATTACTGTACTTCACCTAAAGTTTGGCCTGCTAACATAGACTTCCAGAAGCACATAGTGGTCTTAAAATGATACTTTTGATGCAAGCACTTGTGTTTTTCTGATTAGAAATTACTGTACTTCACCAAAAGTTTGGCCTGCTAACATGGACTTCCAGAAGCACATAGTGGTTTTAAAATGATACTTTTGATGTAAGCACTTGTGTTTTTTCTGATTAGAAATTACTGTACTTCACAAAAAGTTTGGCCTGCTAACATAGACTTCCAGAAGCACATAGTGGCCTTAAAATGATACTTTTGATGCCAGCACTTGTGTTTTTCTGATTAGAAATTACTGTACTCCACCTAAAGTTTGGCCTGCTAACATAGACTTCAGAAGCACATAGTGGTTTTAAAATGATACTTTTGATGTAAGCACTTGTGTTTTTCTGATTAGAAATTACTGTACTTCACCAAAAGTTTGGCCCGCTACCATGGACTTCCAGAAGCACATAGTGGCCTTAAAATGATACTTTTGATGCCAGCACTTGTGTTTTTCTGATTAGAAATTACTGTACTCCACCTAAAGTTTGGCCTGCTAACATAGACTTCCAGAAGCACATAGTGGTTTTAAAATGATACTTTTGATGTAAGCACTTGTGTTTTTCTGATTAGAAATTACTGTACTTCACCAAAAGTTTGGCCTGCTACCATGGACTTCCAGAAGCACATAGTGGCCTTAAAATGATACTTTTGATGCCAGCACTTGTGTTTTTCTGATTAGAAATTACTGTACTCCACCTAAAGTTTGGCCTGCTAACATAGACTTCCAGAAGCACATAGTGGTTTTAAAATGATACTTTTGATGTAAGCACTTGTGTTTTTCTGATTAGAAATTACTGTACTTCACCAAAAGTTTGGCCTGCTAACATAGACTTCCAGAAGCACATAGTGGTTTTAAAATGATACTTTTGATGCCAGCACGTGTGTTTTTCCGATTAGAAATTACTGTACTTCACCAAAAGTTTGGCCTGCTACCATAAACTTCCAGAAGCACATAGTGGCCTTAAAATGATACTTTTGATGCCAGCACTTGTGTTTTTCTGATTAGAAATTACTGTACTCCACCTAAAGTTTGGCCTGCTAACATGCACTTCCAGAAGCACATAGTGGCCTTAAAATGATACTTTTGATGCCAGCACGTGTGTTTTTCCGATTAGAAATTTCTGTACTTCACCAAAAGTTTGGCCTGCTAACATAGACTTCCAGAAGCACATAGTGGCCTTAAAATGATACTTTTGATGCCAGCACTTGTGTTTTTCCGATTAGAAATTACTGTACTCCACCTAAAGTTTGGCCTGCTAACATAGACTTCCAGAAGCACATAGTGGCCTTAAAATGATACTTTTGATGCCAGCACGTGTGTTTTTCCGATTAGAAATTACTGTACTCCACCTAAAGTTTGGCCTGCTAACATGCACTTCCAGAAGCACATAAAGACCTTAAAATGATACTTTTGATGCCAGCACGTGTGTTTTTCTGATTAGAAATTACTGTACACCTAAAGTTTGGCCTGCTACCATGGACTTCCAGAAGCACATAGTGGCCTTAAAATGATACTTTTGATGCAAGCACTTGTGTTTTTCTGATTAGAAATTACTGTACTCCACCTAAAGTTTGGCCTGCTAACATAGACTTCCAGAAGCACATAGTGGCCTTAAAATGATACTTTTGATGCCAGCACGTGTGTTTTTCTGATTAGAAATTACTGTACACCTAAAGTTTGGCCTGCTACCATGGACTTCCAGAAGCACATAGTGGCCTTAAAATGATACTTTTGATGCCAGCTCTTGTGTTTTTCTGATTAGAAATTACTGTACACCTAAAGTTTGGCCTGCTAACATAGAGTTCCAGAAGCACATAGTGGCCTTAAAATGATACTTTTGATGCCAGCACGTGTGTTTTTCTGATTAGAAATTACTGTACACCTAAAGTTTGGCCTGCTAACATAGAGTTCCAGAAGCACATAGTGGCCTTAAAATGATACTTTTGATGCCAGCACGTGTGTTTTTCTGATTAGAAATTACTGTACTTCACCTAAAGTTTGGCCTGCTAACATAGAGTTCCAGAAGCACATAGTGGCCTTAAAATGATACTTTTGATGCCAGCACGTGTGTTTTTCTGATTAGAAATTACTGTACACCTAAAGTTTGGCCTGCTAACATAGAGTTCCAGAAGCACATAGTGGCCTTAAAATGATACTTTTGATGCCAGCACGTGTGTTTTTCTGATTAGAAATTACTGTACACCTAAAGTTTGGCCTGCTAACATAGAGTTCCAGAAGCACATAGTGGCCTTAAAATGATACTTTTGATGCCAGCACTTGTGTTTTTCTGATTAGAAATTACTGTACACCTAAAGTTTGGCCTGCTAACATAGAGTTCCAGAAGCACATAGTGGCCTTAAAATGATACTTTTGATGCCAGCTCTTGTGTTTTTCTGATTAGAAATTACTGTACTTCACCAAAAGTTTGGCCTGCTAACATAGAGTTCCAGAAGCACATAGTGGCCTTAAAATGATACTTTTGATGCCAGCTCTTATGTTTTTCTGATTAGAAATTACTGTACACCTAAAGATTGGCCTGCTAACATAGAGTTCCAGAAGCACATAGTGGCCTTAAAATGATACTTTTGATGCCAGCACGTGTGTTTTTCTGATTAGAAATTACTGTACTTCACCAAAAGTTTGGCCTGCTAACATGGACTTCCAGAAGCACATAAAGACCTTAAAATGATACTTTTGATGCCAGCACGTGTGTTTTTCCGATTAGAAATTTCTGTACTTCACCAAAAGTTTGGCCTGCTACCATGGACTTCCAGAAGCACATAGTGGCCTTAAAATGATACTTTTGATGCAAGCACTTGTGTTTTTCTGATTAGAAATTACTGTATTTCACCAAAAGTTTGGCCTGCTACCATGGACTTCCAGAAGCACATAGTGGCCTTAAAATGATACTTTTGATGCAAGCACTTGTGTTTTTCTGATTAGAAATTACTGTATTTCACCAAAAGTTTGGCCTGCTAACATAGACTTCCAGAAGCACATAGTGGCCTTAAAATGATACTTTTGATGCCAGCACGTGTGTTTTTCCGATTAGAAATTTCTGTACTTCACCAAAAGTTTGGCCTGCTAACATAGACTTCCAGAAGCACATAGTGGCCTTAAAATGACACTTTTGATGCCAGCACGTGTGTTTTTCTGATTAGAAATTACTGTACACCTAAAGTTTGCCCTGCTACCATGGACTTCCAGAAGCACATAGTGGCCTTAAAATGATACTTTTGATGCAAGCACGTGTGTTTTTCCGATTAGAAATTACTGTACACCTAAAGATTGGCCTGCTACCATGGACTTCCAGAAGCACATAGTGGCCTTAAAATGATACTTTTGATGCAAGCACTTGTGTTTTTCTGATTAGAAATTTCTGTACTTCACCAAAAGTTTGGCCTGCTAACATAGAGTTCCAGAAGCACATAGTGGCCTTAAAATGATACTTTTGATGCCAGCACGTGTGTTTTTCCGATTAGAAATTTCTGTACTTCACCAAAAGTTTGGCCTGCTACCATGGACTTCCAGAAGCACATAGTGGCCTTAAAATGATACTTTTGATGCAAGCACTTGTGTTTTTCTGATTAGAAATTACTGTACACCTAAAGATTGGCCTGCTAACATAGAGTTCCAGAAGCACATAGTGGCCTTAAAATGATACTTTTGATGCCAGCTCTTGTGTTTTTCCGATTAGAAATTACTGTACACCTAAAGATTGGCCTGCTACCATGGACTTCCAGAAGCACATAGTGGCCTTAAAATGATACTTTTGATGCCAGCTCTTGTGTTTTTCTGATTAGAAATTTCTGTACTTCACCAAAAGTTTGGCCTGCTAACATAGACTTCCAGAAGCACATAGTGGCCTTAAAATGATACTTTTGATGCAAGCACTTGTGTTTTTCTGATTAGAAATTACTGTACACCTAAAGTTTGGCCTGCTACCATGGACTTCCAGAAGCACATAAAGACCTTAAAATGATACTTTTGATGCCAGCACTTGTGTTTTTCTGATTAGAAATTACTGTATTTCACCTAAATTTTTTTCCCTGCAAAACGCACTTTCAAAAGTTGAATCACATACATGTAAATGCAGTAAAATGATAGTTTTGAAGCACACACTTAAATTTTTCAGATTGGACATCAATCAAACTTCACAATTATCTCTTTAAAAATAAGTAGCCCCATAAGGTGGATGATTTAATCAGATTCACTTGAAACAGATTAACTTTAGGTGAAATACATTATTTATTTAAAGGAAAAGACAACTCCTGATCAAATCTATATGCGTGCCGCCATATTATCAGTTTTAACCAATCAGGCGTGAGTTATTTCTATAACTCGAGAATGTAGCTGTTTCCACTTACGTCACCTGATCCTTGATTTGTCTTTTAACTGCCCTAAAAACTTCTCAGCCTTTTTGCATATGAAACAGCAACCTTCACCGCAATTTATGTATATATGGAGACAAAAACCACATCAGTCGGATTGGCCAATAGCAGGGCTTCACAAATAAGTACACAAACACAATGTAACTAAGTATCAGTCTACACTACCTTCAGAATCAGCTTGAATAAACACCTTGCTAACGTGCAAAACAAAGGCTGAAGTATTAGAGTATACGACCGTGGGGTACAAGTAAGGCAACATCATGTTCCTGGCTGTTTTAACGTGATACATCCAACAGCCTCATGAGAATTCCTGACTCAAAGCTCATTCATACAATTACCCAAACTGTCAGAAAATGTTTTTCCACTCTTCCGAAGAAGAAACAATTCAAGTCGTATTATTTCTTCTCCCTTCATTCAATGTGTCAAACATGTACACTCAAGAGTTCTTTCCCCTTATTGGACGACTGTCAGGATTATAGGACAGAAACACTATTTTTTTAAATGGTCATTTATTTATTTGATTGGCCATCAAACTTAAAATGTATAACTTGACAATATACATATACTTGCAACAGGCAAAAACTTTAAAAGCTGTCAAACAACTACGTACTTCAACATGCAAAACCTAATTATGACATCCATAGTAGCTCACTACAAAGACTATTATGATCACCATATGGGTGGAGGAAAGAAAAGTGCCTGTGGAAAACCACCAACCTTTGGCATGTTAGTAACAAACTTCCCAACAAGTGATGAAAGTAAAGGGAGGGAGTAAGCAAACATTCACAGGTGGTACTGCTCAATGTCACCTTATTTTGCTGTCCAACTTGCAGATGGAAGTGGGTTTCCCCTGGGGTCTGCCTGGTTTCCTCTTACAATAATGTTGGCAGACATAGTATAAGTGAAATATTCTTGAGTACGACGTAAAACACCAATCAAATAAATAAATAACAAATTAATTTCCTGTCACTTCAAAGTTAACTGTCACAGCCATACATCTGACTGCCTTCAAATTAATAAAATACTACTTTTCTGTTATGAGATTTTCATTTCAATCAATTTATTTGGATTTTTAAAAGATGAAAAAATTATACATTTCTTTGACTGGTGTTTCACACCGTACTCAGAATATTTCATGTATCTGACAGCAGCCAGCATTAGGGTGGGAGGAAACTGGGCAGAGCCCGGGGGAATACCACGACCATCCACAAGTTACTGGAAGACCTTTCCACTTTTGACCGAAAAAAGGGAACCAGCATGAGCTGGACTTGAACTCATAGTGACCATATTGGTGAGAGACACCTGAACTGGAACTTTATTGAAGTCACTCGATAACAGTTTAGGACACGATTCCTGTCAAGTCACGAGTTTAACAGACAGGCTGAAAACAGCCTGTGCGGCCCAAGCACTTGGTAAGACATACTTACTTGCACATCAGTGACACGAATGGCAGAGACTTTGGCATGCACAGCGATAGCATTGGTTACGGCCGTGTAGACTTGCTCATGCTTTCCGTACACATTGTAGTAGTAAGATCCTGGAAAGGGAATGCAGGTTGACATGCGCAACACATCACAAACATGCCAGACATATACATGCACATACAGGCAATGAATTATATATCTTGGGAATCAAGAGGGGGAGGGGGGAGGGGGTGGAGGGGGTGGAGTACACTCGGGTCTTCTATGGATGGGTTCACCATATCCAATGTCCCAGTGCCCAATCTTGTGACAATATTGCTTTTCATTCCATTCTAGATACCAACATTTGGGACACCCAGTTGACCTACTTGCAACAATAATGATTATGACTGGCTAAATACGTGTTTTTTACAGTTTGGAAAGGTCTATGTGTGGGATATCCGGCTGATCAATTTGCAACAATATTCACCACGACTAGCTAAATATGTGTTCTTGATTGACAGTTCAGTAAGGTTTGTGTGTGGGATATCCGGCTGATCAATTTGCAACAATATTCATCATGACTGGCTAAATATGTGTTCTTGATTGACAGTTCAGAAAGGTTTGTGTGTGGGATATCTGGCTGATAAATTTGCAACAATATTCATCATGACTGGCTAAATATGTGTTCTTGATTGACAGTTCGGAAAGGTCTGTGTGTGGGATATCCGGTTGATCAATTTGCAACAATATTCATCATGACTAGCTAAATATGTGTTCTTGATTGACAGTTCAGAAAGGTCTATGTGTGGGATATCTGGTTGTAAATTTGCAACAATATTCATCATGACTAGCTAAATGTGTTCTTGATTGACAGTTCAGAAAGGTCTATGTGTGGGATATCTGGCTGATAAATTTGCAACAATATTCATCATGACTAGCTAAATGTGTTCTTGATTGACAGTTCAGAAAGGTCTATGTGTGGGATATCTGGTTGTAAATTTGCAACAATATTCATCATGACTAGCTAAATGTGTTCTTGATTGACAGTTCAGAAAGGTCTATGTGTGGGATATCTGGTTGTAAATTTGCAACAATATTCATCATGACTAGCTAAATATGTGTTCTTGATTGACAGTTCGGAAAGGTCTGTGTGTGGGATATCTGGTTGATCAATTTGCAACAATATTCATCATGACAAGCTAAATAAGTGTTCTTGATTGATAGTTCAGAAAGGTCTATGTGTGGGATATCTGGTTGTAAATTTGCAACAATATTCATCATGACTAGCTAAATATGTGTTCTTGATTGACAGTTCAGAAAGGTCTGTGTGTGGGATATCTGGTTGTAAATTTGCAACAATATTCATCATGACTAGCTAAATATGTGTTCTTGATTGACAGTTCGGAAAGGTCTGTGTGTGGGATATCTGGTTGATCAATTTGCAACAATATTCATCATGACAAGCTAAATACGTGTTCTTGATTGACAGTTCAGAAAGGTCTATGTGTGGGATATCTGGTTGTAAATTTGCAACAATATTCATCATGACTAGCTAAATATGTGTTCTTGATTGACAGTTCGGAAAGGTCTGTGTGTGGGATATCTGGTTGATCAATTTGCAACAATATTCATCATGACAAGCTAAATACGTGTTCTTGATTGACAGTTCAGAAAGGTCTGTGTGTGGGATATCTGGTTGATAAATTTGCAACAATATTCATCATGACTAGCTAAATGTGTTCTTGATTGACAGTTCAGAAAGGTCTATGTGTGGGATATCCGGCTGATCAATTTGCAACAATATTCATCATGACTGGCTAAATATGTGTTCTTGAGTGACAGTTTGGAAAGGTCTATGTGTGGGATATCCGGTTGATAAATTTGCAACAATATTCATCATGACTAGCTAAATACGTGTTCTTGATTGACAGTTCAGAAAGGTTTGTGTGTGGGATATCTGGTTGATCAATTTGCAACAATATTCATCATGACTGGCTAAATATGTGTTCTTGAGTGACAGTTTGGAAAGGTCTATGTCTGGGATATCTGGCTGATAAATTTGCAACAATATTCATCATGACTAGCTAAATACGTGTTCTTGATTGACAGTTCAGAAAGGTTTGTGTGTGGGATATCTGGTTGATCAATTTGCAACAATATTCATCATGACTAGCTAAATATGTGTTCTTGATTGATAGTTTGGAAAGGTCTATGTGTGGGATATCTGGCTGATAAATTTGCAACAATATTCATCATGACTAGCTAAATACGTGTTCTTGATTGACAGTTCAGAAAGGTTTGTGTGTGGGATATCCGGTTGATAAATTTGCAACAATATTCATCATGACTAGCTAAATACGTGTTCTTGATTGACAGTTCAGAAAGGTTTGTGTGTGGGATATCTGGTTGATCAATTTGCAACAATATTCATCATGACTAGCTAAATATGTGTTCTTGATTGATAGTTTGGAAAGGTCTATGTCTGGGATATCTGGCTGATAAATTTGCAACAATATTCATCATGACTAGCTAAATACGTGTTCTTGATTGACAGTTCAGAAAGGTTTGTGTGTGGGATATCTGGTTGATCAATTTGCAACAATATTCATCATGACTAGCTAAATATGTGTTCTTGATTGATAGTTTGGAAAGGTCTATGTGTGGGATATCTGGCTGATAAATTTGCAACAATATTCATCATGACTAGCTAAATACGTGTTCTTGATTGACAGTTCAGAAAGGTTTGTGTGTGGGATATCCGGTTGATAAATTTGCAACAATATTCATCATGACTAGCTAAATACGTGTTCTTGATTGACAGTTCAGAAAGGTTTGTGTGTGGGATATCTGGTTGATCAATTTGCAACAATATTCATCATGACTAGCTAAATATGTGTTCTTGATTGATAGTTTGGAAAGGTCTGTGTGTGGGATATCTGGTTGATCAATTTGCAACAATATTCATCATGACTAGCTAAATATGTGTTCTTGATTGATAGTTTGGAAAGGTCTATGTGTGGGATATCTGGTTGATCAATTTGCAACAATATTCATCATGACTAGCTAAATACGTGTTCTTGATTGACAGTTCAGAAAGGTCTATGTGTGGGATATCTGGTTGATCAATTTGCAACAATATTCATCATGACTAGCTAAATACGTGTTCTTGATTGACAGTTCAGAAAGGTCTATGTGTGGGATATCTGGTTGATCAATTTGCAACAATATTCATCATGACTAGCTAAATATGTGTTCTTGATTGATAGTTTGGAAAGGTATACTAAGTAAAGAAAATCACATTGTCTGCGCTTCATATACATATATCTAACTGTCAGACTGCAAGGAAAGACAGCAAAAAAGGATGGAAAGTCAGTCTACATTCTCCATCACCATGACAACCATTTATATGTCGCATGTATTACTGTCAAGCTGGCTGCCCTTGTACTCTTACTTTTCAAACTTTCCACTGGCCACAATATGGCATTGTGGAATAAATCATTGCCGATGTGGCGTTAAGCCATAATCATTCATTCAACCTTTCCTACCACCTCTGCAACCAATATTCTGAAACATTCTGAGAAAACTATGGGTGTATAGAAATAATTTGCACCCTTTTATTAAGTTTGCATCTTTAGTGACACAAAGAAATCATTTTTAATACCATTATGATAATAAACGTATTCATAAATTCCACTTAAAAAAGTGTTTTAGTGGTTGGAAAAGTTGAAGTTTTACAGAAAGTCAAATATTTGTAAGTAGGACCCATGTACACTTCCAAGGGAATTCTAAAAACTGCTTATTGTCTATGTACATGTAGGCCCTAAGTGAGAAGGTCTGCCGCAACCTGTGGATGGTCGTGGGGTTCCCCCGGGCTCTGCCCGATTTCCTCCAGCCACCATAATGCTGGTTGCCATCGTATAAGTGAAATATTCTTGAGTACGACATAAAACACCAATCTAATCAATAAATAAATAAAAAAATGTTGCCTATGTAAATCAGGCAATGATAACATTGCCTAGTTGAAAATTCATTTAGTTTCAACTGTCATCTATCTTTTTTTTTCTTAAATTTATTTTTTAGCTCTAATTAATTATGTGAATTTATTACTTAAAAAAAATTATTTTAAAAAAACATCACCTAAAAACAAGTCCCACTACTGTCAAATATAATTCTGAATATTCAATTTCATAGATAATAAAAGCGTCACAAAAATTGATTGGCACAAGAACTAGCTAATCAACATAGATATTTCTCTTGTTTCTAACAAAACTTATGCTGGCTGTGTTTGTTTTCTACTTTTCTCTCAAATGATATATATGGCATTCAAATAATGTGTTGGGTATGTGAATTGCAAATGAAAACTTTCTGAGGTTTAACGTCACACACGACAATTTGTCAGTCATAAGAGGATGAGGAGTCATAAGGGATGTGAACATGTAGTCATGGGTCTTCTTGTGACAGGGTGAGTCCATGCCGTCCAAGTGCTGCTGCCACTGATGTATCATCCTGAAGACACCAGACATGACACCCTATCTAGTCACATTATACTAACACCGGGCTAACCAGTCCAGCTTCCTCTCTGTAAACCTCAGTGCTGAGTGCCAAGTGAGGCAGCAACAAAAGACATTTTTAAAGTCTCTGGTAGGTTCCCATGGCCACCAACTTCACGGCGGACACTCTGATCATTAGGCCACTGAAGCACTCACTAGGGAATGTATGCCGTATGTATCCAATGTGTACAGTTTTCAGTTTTCACCGACAAATACCCTCTACTCAACAGAGTATACACATTCACTTATATGTTGTAAACTTACTTAAAGTGAAAGACAGCACCTCACAAATTGTTTATGTCCACTGAAAGACTACCATCAAAGTATCTTCAACCAACATAAAATATTTTTCAAAGATTTTTTTCAATCCAGTATAAGTTTAGTGAAACTTCATCTTGACACAGCTTCAGTGTGTCTCCATTTATCAACAGCAAGGTGACGTCATGTTTAATCCAGCCCTCTAACATCAAAGGCATTTCCCCATAAATAGTCTAAGCAGTAGCAAATGGCAGATCAAAGTTGTGGACTTTGGTGAGGAAGGGCCAGGCGATAAATAGCTTTCTTGGAAATTGGACATACTGGAAATGACGTTGGTTTAAGATACTTTGAATGGTAGTCATAAACAATGTGTGATGTGCTGTCTTTCACTTTAAGCAAGTTTTCAACATATAAATGATTGTGTATACTCTATTGAGTATTTGATGGTGAAAACTGAAAACTGTACACACTGGATTTCTTCCACTGCTTGAACTGTTCATACAGTAGGTCTACTATACATCGTACAATTTTAATACAATGTATGAGTAGCCTTCAGATTCCTGGTTAAGGTCATAGCTTTCGGAGGGGTTGTGCCGCTACCAGTAATTCTGATCCGTATTAAATATTTACCAAACTACGACAGGATTGTTGTACAATTGTATTCATGCACAATTCTGACAAAAATGAAAATATAACATCTAAGCACCACTGAGGCTGATCTAGGCATCCAATCATCGCCGGATTTTATGCTTCAATTTTGTACCTGTGGCTTCTGATATGAGAGCAGTGCTGACCTAGTTATCGCACACGTCAGAGAAAGCACCTCGGCTTAAACATGGTGTTTCAATAATTTTACTCTATTTGATAAAAGAAAACAGAAAAAAACATCCCTTGTACGCAAGAAAGACAAAAGGCAAATTGAAATTCTCCAGTTCTAATAAATTTGGAGAAAATATATCATGAGATTTGATTAATTTTAAGCACTGTCCATTGAGATGCCATCTTCTCATTTCCATAAAACTTTGGCATCCCTAGTGATTTTTTTCACTGACTCTGATATTTGTTATTTAGCAACTGCAGGTGGACTAAATGCTAACATGAATGACAAATGATGTATGTCTAAGTAGGCTTAAGGTCTGCTTGGGAAATGAATGCAGCTTGGGCCAAGACAGTAGGCCTATGTTCCTGTCTGACATAATCTGTGATACCATTGTTGAATTTTACACTGACAGCTTGTAAATCAACTGATTTTACATCTGTGGTGGTCCGCAAATCAAACAGACCTGTCTCACAAAACTGTGTGAAATATAACCCTTCAGCTACACGTAAATAAATCGTTGTAAATGTTATCATCATGTCTTATGCAGTAATGCTGTCTTATCACATGTCACTTCATGGAGTGAATGGGTAAAGGCTACGTCACAGCTTTGGCCGCACAATCTGATAGCATCGTGTTTGATTGGATAAAAACCTAAAGATGGCTGCCTCCATTCACACCAGCCATTTGTGCAGTATGGTCATTTTGTTCTACATGTTATTCAGTGAAATCTCTTTAAAAGAATAAAGTATGATACCTTTTAGAAAGCCTGACTATTTTGCTTCTGACTGAAATATGTTTTAGCCAGGGGTTGTCTACATTGACAATGTCATAACCACAAATGCAATGACTGCATGCATAACTGTTAGAACTGACAGTCAAAATGCTTCATACACAAACTATGTCTACAGCACATACAACACATGTAGCATTCTTCATTCCATCTAATTTGGAGAAGAAAAAAAAAGGATGCAACCAAATTAATATTATTCTCTGATGACATGAATAAACTAGGCCATTACAAACTGAGGTATGAGTAAATGATGGGACGTGATAAGTGTGAATATCAACGTAATGTGCTGCCTCACTGGAACACTATGCTGAAGACACTACACAATGTGATGACTCCTGTACTCATATTCACATTCATGATTAAAGAGCTATTCTAGTGTCAAGACCTGTACGTCCTAAAAGCAAGGTTAAATGACATGGATCGAAATAGTCGGAACTGCTTTCTTGAATGGTAAAAAAAAAAATGTTTTGTTTCAAAGCCACTGTTGTTTGAGAGGGTACCAGTGAAAGAAAAATATTTCTTCTTGGCCTCTCTTGGGACTGACTTTTTTCCACAGTGACTGTTCACTTTGGGTTTCTATTCTTACCAAGAGTATGCCTTCTCTGTCAGAGTTAGTGCCCACACATTTGCATGAAATGGGCTGCCTCACTAGGATACCATGGCTTAAGACACCAACCACTGAAAATACACCTGACAGCACTTGGTCTACCAATTTACTCGGATAACTAAACAATGAACTAACAGCACTGCTCAGTTTCATGTCTCAGGCAAGACCCTTTCATGGAAAGGAACTCAGATCTCTAATCTGCATGTTGTAACGAAATGTCACATCATCGTATTTCTTGAAGCAATTTTAGCAGGAGAACTTCTTCAAAAGGGTCTTTACCAGTTGTACCCAGTGAGTCCCCTGGTATGCAGAGTTATATCCTAGTGGGTAGTTATGTCCCCTGATTTGCACAGTTATATCCCAGCGGGTAGTCATGTCCCCTGATATGCACAGTTATATCCCAGTGGGTAGTTATGTCCCCTGATTTGCACAGTTATATCCCAGTGGGTAGTTATGTCCCCTGATTTGCACAGTTATATCCCAGTAGGTAGTCATGTCCCCTGATTTGCACAGTTATATCCCAGTGGGTAGTTATGTCCCCTGATATGCACAGTTATATCCCAGTGGGTAGTTATATCCCCGGATTTGCACAGTTATATCCCAGTAGGTAGTTATGTCCCCTGATCTGCACAGTTATATCCCAGTGGGTAGTTATGTCCCCTGATTTGCACAGTTATATCCTAGTGGGTAGTTATGTCCCCTGATTTGCACATTTATATCCCAGTGTTTAGTTATATCCCCTGATTTGCACAGTTATATCCCAGTGGGTAGTTATGTCCCCTGATTTGCACAGTTATATCCCAGTGGGTAGTTATGTCTTCTGATTTGCACAGTTATATCCCAGTAGGTAGTCATGTCCCCTGATATGCACAGTTATATCCCAGTGGGTAGTTATGTCCCCTGATTTGCACAGTTATATCCACAGATGCTCACTGATGATGGGGAGACCACATTGCATGTACTATAGCAAAGGCCAAGAAAACACTAAAATGAAGTGTATATCAGGTGAAAGACCATTAAACATTGTCCATGAAAATATGTTCCACATATTTTTTATAAATGGTTTTTCCAACCACATAGAATGGTTTTAAAACATCAGATTCTGTGGTGGTCTGTAGTGACCCAGAGGGTATCAGTGACGTCACATCCAGATTCTGTGGTGGTCTGTAGTGACCCAGAGGGTATCAGTGACGTCACATCCAGATTCTGTGGTGGTCTGTAGTGACCCAGAGGGTATCAGTGACGTCACATCCAGATTCTGTGGTGGTCTGTAGTGACCCAAAGGGTATCAGTGACGTCACATCCAGATTCTGTGGTGGTCTGTAGTGACCCAGAGGGTATCAGTGACGTCACATCCAGATTCTGTGGTGGTCTGTAGTGACCCAGAGGGTATCAGTGACGTCACATCCAGATTCTGTGGTGGTCTGTAGTGACCCAAAGGGTATCAGTGACGTCACATCCAGATTCTGTGGTGGTCTGTAGTGACCCAGAGGGTATCAGTGACGTCACATCCAGATTCTGTGGTGGTCTGTAGTGACCCAGAGGGTATCAGTGAGGTCACATCCAGATTCTGTGGTGGTCTGTAGTGACCCAGAGGGTATCAGTGAGGTCACATCCAGATTCTGTGGTGGTCTGTAGTGACCCAAAGGGTATCAGTGACGTCACATCCAGATTCTGTGGTGGTCTGTAGTGACCCAAAGGGTATCAGTGACGTCACATCCAGATTCTGTGGTGGTCTGTAGTGACCCAAAGGGTATCAGTGACGTCACATCCAGATTCTGTGGTGGTCTGTAGTGACCCAGAGGGTATCAGTGACGTCACATCCAGATTCTGTGGTGGTCTGTAGTGACCCAGAGGGTATCAGTGACGTCACATCCAGATTCTGTGGTGGTCTGTAGTGACCCAGAGGGTATCAGTGACGTCACATCCAGATTCTGTGGTGGTCTGTAGTGACCCAGAGGGTATCAGTGACGTCACATCCAGATTCTGTGGTGGTCTGTAGTGACCCAGAGGGTATCAGTGACGTCACATCCAGATTCTGTGGTGGTCTGTAGTGACCCAGAGGGTATCAGTGACGTCACATCCAGATTCTGTGGTGGTCTGTAGTGACCCAGAGGGTATCAGTGACGTCACATCCAGATTCTGTGGTGGTCTGTAGTGACCCAGAGGGTATCAGTGACGTCACATCCAGATTCTGTGGTGGTCTGTAGTGACCCAGAGGGTATCAGTGACGTCACATCCAGATTCTGTGGTGGTCTGTAGTGACCCAGAGGGTATCAGTGACGTCACATCCAGATTCTGTGGTGGTCTGTAGTGACCCAGAGGGTATCAGTGACGTCACATCCAGATTCTGTGGTGGTCTGTAGTGACCCAGAGGGTATCAGTGACGTCACATCCAGATTCTGTGGTGGTCTGTAGTGACCCAGAGGGTATCAGTGACGTCACATCCAGATTCTGTGGTGGTCTGTAGTGACCCACAGGGTATCAGTGACGTCACATCCAGATTCTGTGGTGGTCTGTAGTGACCCACAGGGTATCAGTGACGTCACATCCAGATTCTGTGGTGGTCTGTAGTGACCCAGAGGGTATCAGTGACGTCACATCCAGATTCTGTGGTGGTCTGTAGTGACCCAGAGGGTATCAGTGACGTCACATCCAGATTCTGTGGTGGTCTGTAGTGACCCAGAGGGTATCAGTGACGTCACATCCAGATTCTGTGGTGGTCTGTAGTGACCCACAGGGTATCAGTGACGTCACATCCAGATTCTGTGGTGGTCTGTAGTGACCCAGAGGGTATCAGTGACGTCACATCCAGCTTCTGTGGTGGTCTGTAGTGACCCAGAGGGTATCAGTGACGTCAAATCCAGATTCTGTGGTGGTCTGTAGTGACCCAGAGGGTATCAGTGACGTCACATCCATCTTTTTTCTTTGAAATAGTTTGTTTCAGGGTCCATTTGATGAGTGCATTTATAGATCTACACGTATATGCAATTAAAACGATGAAGAGGCAAAGGCCTGATGTGATGTCACTGTGGTCCCAATATGGTCAGATAAGGTATCCAAAGAATCCAAAGTTCCAAATGCATTTTTCTGGGCTGAAAAAATTGTAAAAAAAAAAAAATCCAACTATTTTTGTGCACAGTTTTTACTGGGCTTTCATTGGACAAATACTTCATGTTAGTGTTTTCTTTGCCTTTAAAACTTGTGATTTTTATTATGCACATGTAGCACAAGATTTGATATCTGGAACACAAACTTGTCTCATTTTATGTTGATCTCACTCAAATGAGATGGCATATCACCCTGGCTTCCACGCGCTCACTGGACACTGACAGATTAAACATGCCCTGACTATAAAATGTAACCAAATTCAGAAAGCAGAGTCTTACACTCTCTCTCTGTAACAACTCTGCCAAAACCTGCTGAGAACAGTCTTACCTTCCAGCATGAACATGAGGGTCTTGTATTCATTATTGAAAGAAAAGCAGTCCTTGATGTCAAAGGCCGTCCTCTCCGGGTGACCCTTGTAGAAGTCATAGATGTGGTACATCTGCTGGAACGCTAGCACTCCTGACTGTAAAACAGAAACGTGAGGATAGTCAAATCATCGGGATTATAGAAATACAACATGGGGGTAGTCAAATCATCAGGAT
Organism: Liolophura sinensis; assembly: GCF_032854445.1. Classification (NCBI taxonomy): domain Eukaryota; kingdom Metazoa; phylum Mollusca; class Polyplacophora; order Chitonida; family Chitonidae; genus Liolophura; species Liolophura sinensis. Next base: position 24,930,000 of record NC_088296.1, on the reverse strand, counting down.
TATAGAAAGACAACATGGGGGTAGTCAAATCATCAGGACTATAGAAAGACAACATGGGGGTAGTCAAATCATCAGGATTATAGAAACACAACATGGGGATAGTCAAATCATCAGGATTATAGAAACACAACATGGGGATAGTCAAATTATCAGGGTTATAGAAACACAACATGGGGGTAGTCAAATTATCAGGATTATAGAAATACAACATGGAGATAGTCAAATCATCAGGATTATAGAAACACAACATGGGGATAGTCAAATCATCAGGATTATAGAAACACAACATGGGGGTAGTCAAATCATCAGGATTATAGAAACACAACATGGGGATAGTCAAATCATCAGGACTATGGAAACACAACATGGGGATAGTCAAATCATCAGGATTATAGAAACACAACATGGGGATAGTCAAATCATCAGGATTATAGAAACACAACATGGGGGTAGTTAAATTATCAGGATTATAGAAATACAACATGGAGATAGTCAAATCATCAGGATTATAGAAACACAACATGGGGATAGTCAAATCATCAGGATTATAGAAACACAACATGGGGGTAGTCAAATTATCAGGATTACAGAAATACAACATGGGGATAGTCAAATCATCGGGATTATAGAAACACAACATGGGGGTAGTCAAATTATCAGGATTATAGAAACACAACATGGGGATAGTCAAATCATCAGGATTATAGAAACACAACATGGGGGTAGTCAAATTATCAGGATTATAGAAATACAACATGGAGATAGTCAAATCATCAGGATTATAGAAACACAACATGGGGATAGTCAAATCATCAGGATTATAGAAACACAACATGGGGGTAGTCAAATCATCAGGATTACAGAAATACAACATGGGGATAGTCAAATCATCAGGATTATAGAAATACAACGTGGGGATAGTCAAATCATCAGTATTATAGAAACACAACATGGGGGTAGTCAAATCATCAGGATTATAGAAACACAACATGAGGATAGTCAAATCATCAGGATTATAGAAACACAACGTGGGGATAGTCAAATCATCAGGATTATAGAAACACAACATGGGGGTAGTCAAATCATCAGGATTATAGAAACACAACATAGGGGATAGTCAAATCATCAGGACTATAGAAACACAACATGGGGATAGTCAAATCATCAGGATTGTAGAAACACAACATGGGGATAGTCAAATCATCAGGATTATAGAAAACACAACATGGGGGTAGTCAAATCATCAGGATTATAGAAACACAACATGGGGATAGTCAAATCATCACGATTATAGAAACACAACGTGGGGATAGTCAAATCATCAGGACTATAGAAACACAACATGGGGTAGGTCAAATCATCAGGATTATAGAAAACACAACATAGGGGTAGTCAAATCATCAGGATTATAGAAACACAACATAGGGGTAGTCAAATCATCAGGATTATAGAAACACAACATAGGGGTAGTCAAATCATCAGGATTATAGAAACGAATTCAAATTTTTCAAGTCCAGCACATGCAGGTTTCCTCTCCGGCCGTATGTGTGAAGGTGTGGTAGCAACCTGCCGATGGTCGTGGGTTTCCACTGGGCTGTGCCCGGTTTTCTTGCACCATAATGCTGGCTGCCGTCACATATGTGAAATCTTCTTGAATATAGCATAAAAACATCAATCAAATACACCCCTTCTGAATTTAAAAAAGACTAATTCTTTAATTTTGACCTTTTGGGATTGGGTCGCTGCCAGTTGGTTATGTCCAGATCCTGGACATCTAAGGTTAAGGTTCAAACCTAGCCTTGGACAGGGGATTTGTGAAGTTCCCAAATGATCACTGTTCATGTGTGATGGGACGCTCATAACTTAATGCAAGATTAGTTTGTGAGGTGTGAAATGAGAAGTGGGACCTTGCCTATTAAAGCATACAGTATGTATATTATATCATGACAGCAGCAAATAATTTCTAGGCGACAGAATGCAAAAAAAAAACGTATCAGCCTTTGACAGTTGCAGAAATGTCGAGGGACCTTGAACGAGGTCTATGTTTTTCAGCTTATGAACCTCCTGTCAGTTGTACTTAATTACAGCCGGGATTTAAAGTTACCTCTGATTTTATTTTCAAAAAAATACATAACATGTATCCTGGATAGTAAAAATAAGTTCACAAATTTAAAATCTGTTTCAATTTTATCTTCAACTAGCTTATGGTTCCGCCTTATCTCTGAAACTTACCATTAGGCATTTTACAAGGTCCAACCTAACCACAGCTTACTCCTAAGAACACACCTTTTAAACGGGAGAGTGACAAACAAGGGAGGTAATTTCGGCACAGCCCTATTTTCTTGTATTGTACTATACTGCTATAGTGTCCATTTCTGGGGTCAAAGATACCGTCTCCCAACACCTCTCTATTATAACTGTTCAAACAGCCTCAAACTCCCACCCCACCTTGACCAGTTACCTCAGAGGACAAACAGCTGACTGTTAAAAGGCTCAGATGTAAACAATTTATTTGATTTTACTTGGTTGTGTTTTATGCTGTACTCAAGAATATTTCACGAATACAACTGTGGAAGGAAACCGGGGAGATCCCGGAGGAAACCCATGACCATCCACAGGTTGCTGGCAGACTTTCCACCTATGGCCGGAGAGGAAGCCAGCTGGATGAACTCACAGCGCCTCCTGGGCCATTGTGCTGCCATGGCGTGCGTACCCTCTTGGCCACAGAGGCCCCCTCAGGTGTCAACAAGAGAAGGTATGTCTATAAACAATGACAGCAAACCATGACTTAGCCACACTGTGGTGAGAACCTGTCAACGGCTGCCAATGTAATGAGAACAGCTCAAATCATTTATTTTGTCTGAAAATAATCAAAGTTTACCTCATAATGGTTAATGCTCAGGCCAACGGGTATGTCTGTCGCTGGGCCCTGAGACTCCTCTGAAACTGATGTCCAGTCATGCTGTCAAAGTGAAAGTATGAAGATACCATGAAAAGAGGTATTTCCAGCTTTCACTGGAAAAATAATTCACAAATATAAATTTTTCCTTGTGTACTATAATAGGGTTTTACATAAAGTAAATGTTAACATGTTTAAATGAGATGGAAATGCATTCTGAAATTTGAGAAAAAATCCAGATTTGAGTGATTTTCTTCTGTCCACAAAGCAATAAATTTCAAAGAACACATACAATAACAAAATAATCTAACACAATTAAAATTAAGGGGGCTACCTGTGTACTGGAGAATTTCTACAAACACAGCTATTTGCTACTCAAAACAATTTTTTTGGTACTTACCAAGAATAGCTCATATCATTGAGTTTCAGTAAATATAAGACCTGTACCATATATAGTGTTCAACTGAATCTTAACTTTGAAAAAATTAATTTGCCACTCAATATAAATATTTAGAACTACATTACTAATTTTGAACAGTAACAAATATTTTTATAACAGCAAAAATTATACTGAATTTGTGCTCATACATTTTTGCCAAAAATCAGCGTAATAGCATCAATAACATGAAGTGTCTTTTGTCTTTTTAAACTTTTCAGTTCATCTTTACTAAGAAAAACAATGTTTGTTTGAAGTTGACAGCGTCTGACAAAACATACCGCAAGAATGAAGACTTTTTCCTCGGCTCCAGAATTGCTGGATTTTGTCCACTGATCAACTGTGAGATTTCTTATCTGTGTCTGTGGACGACATCAAATTAATTCTCAAAATTATCCCATGTGTATATAAAATACTTCAGTTTTTTGAATACATGTATCCATATAGAAGAATATTTCACTAACATGATGGCGAAAATTTACTGGTTTCTTAGAAATTGACAAGTTTCTTGGAAAATGACATGTTTCTGTGAAATTTACAGGTTTCTGGGAAATTTACTGGTTTCTGGGAAAACTGAAACAGAAAATAAAAGCGTGCAGAGGCAGCTGAGCAGTGTCGAAAGGCAAGGCATACCAGACAGCACCTGACACAATCCTCCTGACTTTGGGCTGCAGAACTGGGACAGAACAGTCCAAAGCTGCTGGTGACATCACATCTCATTTATTTATTTATTTCATTGAAGCGTAATGTCATATTCAAAATTTTTGAACTTTTAATATACCATAGCAGTCAGTTTTATGGGTGGAAAACAAATGGAAACAACGTATAAAACCACCAACCTTTGGCAAGTTATGGACCAAATTTCCCACATGCTAAATGCTCCCTACATCACTGATCTCAACTACTGGGCAGTCTGAATAGCTTAGGCCAAGGTGACTTTCACATACAAACAGGTATGACAGGAAATCAGAAGCTTATGTAATGTGAAGTCTACACTGTGCCAATGGCAAGTCAGGCAATATCAATTCTATTTTGTGTTTTATGGGCCAATCAACACTTTAAAGAAAATAAAAAAACGGAATAAAAGTAAAACTGTAAGCACACCTTTTTACTTTAGTGCAATTTTGATGTTTTTATGATTTTCGTGTTTTTCAGGATTTACAACTGTGTAAATATGTCTACTATAGGCAAAAAGCACTCAGATAGTCTACATTTCCCACAAATTGCATGATTTCAAGTTTTATTTAAGTCGCTACACCCTCTGACAACACTGACAATAGATTCAGTGTTCCATAAAACAGCAATTCAACTCGGTGTTATACTACATGTACAACACGTATGTAGTTTGTGCGCAAGGCTCGGTGTTATACTACATGTACAACACGTATGTAGTTTGTGCACAAGGCTCGGTGTTATACTACATGTACAACACGTATGTAGTTTGTGCGCAAGGCTCGGTGTTATACTACATGTACAACACGTATGTAGTTTGTGCGCAAGGCTCGGTGTTATACTACATGTACAACACGTATGTAGTTTGTGCGCAAGGCTCGGTGTTATACTACATGTACAACACGTATGTAGTTTGTGCGCAAGGCTCGGTGTTATACTACATGTACAACACGTATGTAGTTTGTGCGCAAGGCTCGGTGTTATACTACATGTACAACACGTATGTAGTTTGTGCGCAAGGCTCGGTGTTATACTACATGTACAACACGTATGTAGTTTGTGCGCAAGGCTCGGTGTTATACTACATGTACAACACGTATGTAGTTTGTGCGCAAGGCTCGGTGTTATACTACATGTACAACACGTATGTAGTTTGTGCGCAAGGCTCGGTGTTATACTACATGTACAACACGTATGTAGTTTGTGCGCAAGGCTCGGTGTTATACTACATGTACAACACGTATGTAGTTTGTGCGCAAGGCTCGGTGTTATACTACATGTACAACACGTATGTAGTTTGTGCGCAAGGCTCGGTGTTATACTACATGTACAACACGTATGTAGTTTGTGCACAAGGCTGGGTGTTATACTACATGTACAACACGTACGTAGTTTGTGCACAAGGCTCGGTGTTACACTACATGTACAACACGTATGTAGTTTGTGCACAAGGCTCGGTGTTATACTACATGTACAACACGTATGTAGTTTGTGCACAAGGCTCGGTGTTATACTACATGTACAACACGTATGTAGTTTGTGCACAAGGCTCGGTGTTATACTACATGTACAACACGTATGTAGTTTGTGCACAAGGCTCGGTGTTATACTACATGTACAACACGTATGTAGTTTGTGCACAAGGTTCTCCATATCTACAATTTCAAACTGAGCAAACCTAATAAATTTCATCCATTGGGCTGACCACAATTTTCATCTCCATGAACAAATATAAATAGTATTTTTTCATGCAAATCAAAAATCACTTTGTGGTATCCACCCTTTTCAGAATGAAATCATCAACATTTTGAACGACTAAAGCACTTTTTTCACTGGAAGTTATGCAAACAATTATTTTGAAAATCATGCTAAAATTATTTGCTTGAGCCATTAATGATGCAAGCTTCATTAAACTGTGCTAATCATTTCTCTACACCCCTTAGCTCATAGTTCTCTCAAAATATTGGTTGCAGAGGTGGCTGAAAAAGTTGAAGAATTAGTGTACATGTGCACTGTACAGTTGTACTACATGTACATGTCATAAAAGTCAAAATTAGAGGAGCGGACAGAGAACAACTGACAGCTTCACTGTACATGCATAGCGACTACTGCACAAGGGGTGGGGATCATTGGTAAGTGGCACGACTCTTAAATTATGAGGCACACAAAGTACTGGGTATGGGTTCAAATCCATGTTGTCTCAGTGTCTTTTAGAAAAATAGGAGAAAATTGGAAATAAGATGGCCCAATTTCCAATTCTGGCTAAAACTATGGGTGCCTAGCATTGACAATTTTCCCCGCTTTTACTGTTCATCATGTTTGTGGTGCTTAAATTGTTGAGGAAACCCATCTGGCTGCTGTGTGGTCCAGCATGCCCTGAGGAAACCCATCGGGCTGCCGTGTTGTCCAACATGCCCTGAGGAAACCCATCAGGATGCAGTGTGGTCCAACATGCCCTGAGGAAACTCATCTGGCTGCTGTGTGGTCCAACATTCCCTGAGGAAACCCATCGGGCTGCCGTGTGGTCTAACATGCTCTAAGGAAACCCATCGGGCTGCCGTGTTGTCCAACATGCTCTGAGGAAACCCATCTGGCTGCTGTGTGGTCTAACATTCCCTGAGGAAACGCATCAGGCTGCTGTGTGGTCCAACATTTCCTGAGGAAACCCATCGGGCTGCCGTGTTGTCCAACATGCTCTGAGGAAGCCCATCTGGCTGCCGTGTGGTCTAACATTTCCTGAGGAAACACATCAGGCTGCCGTGTGGTCCAGCATTTCCTGCGGAAACCCATCAGGCTGCCGAGTGGTCTAACATTCCCTGAGGAAACCCATCTGGCTGCTGTGTGGTCTAACATGCCCTCAGGAAACTCATCTGGCTGCTGTGTGGTCTAACATTTCCTGAGGAAACCCATCAGGCTGCCGTGTGGTCCAACATTCCCTGGGGAAACCCATCAGGCTGCCGTGTTGTCTAACATTCCCTAAGGAAACCCATCTAACTGCTGCGTGGTCTAACATTCCCTGAGAACCACATGTTTTCCACCAAAATGGCCCGCAGTTTTATGTGCAAGAACGCCGGAGTGCCCGGGATAAAACCTACCGACCTCTGGCAAGTTACTGATGACCGCTCCCACATGTGACGTACAGGTATGCATACATACTGGTGGAAAAAAAGGGGGAGAACGTAAGACCAAACAGACAGCCAGATGACAATCGTTTACTGACACCTACATGTGTACGCCTCAGCAAGCAGTGAAGGTGGGGGAACTTACCAATTCCCAGTTGGAGGCTGGGTTTGAGTCCACACCTCATCAGTACACTGACTCACCTGTCCCTTGTATTGGTAGGCGGCAGATGTCGCTACCTGATCGAAAAGGTCGTACGAATGCCTCATGGTGACATACGTCCCGGGACCGGTCTGTACCGCCCAGGACTGTACCGTGAGGGGCCCCATGGTGCAGTTCCTCTGCCAGCGGTCAATCACATATCTGTATCCTGGTCATGGAGAACGAATGAATGATTGAATGAATGATTGAATGAATGAATGATTGAATGAACGAATGATTGGGGTTTAATGCTGTACAAATATTCAGTCATACGACGATGAGGAGTTAGGTGTGTGTACATATATTACAAAGACACCAGACATGACACTTCATCCAGTCACATTATATTGACAGCTGGTCAACCAGCCCTGTTTCCTTGCTCTAACCTGTCAGTACCATTTCTGAAGTGTTTGGTATGACCCAACCCTGGTTTGATCCTGGGTCTCCTAACTCTGAGGCAGACGCTCGTCTGCCTCAGTGGTCCTGGTGGTCATGGTAATGAAGATTCCTGGCTTGTAACTGTGTTCAAAGCTGGCTTGTAACTGTGTTCAAAGCTGAATTAATTCTGTTTACATTTTTAGAGAGTAAACCCAAAGCAGCAACAACAGTGAGATAGTTGGTACATGTGTATGACTTTCCACGATCTTTCAATCACACACAGGTAAATGTATGCATGTCAGAGTTAAATATGAGTATATTTTGATACCCTTTACAGGCTCCCAAATTAATGTTCTAAAAAAAGTACAAATTATGAGGAATACTGCTCGATAATTACTACTTAAATGTATGAAAAATTTCCCTATAACCATGTGCTCTGACTCTACAAAGATTTATCTGTACTTTCGACAATAAAAGCTGGTATATAAGGCATTCAGTTCACGTTTTCTTCTGATAATATTTTAACCCAAATTAGCATACTAAAGGGTACTCGACTTGAAAAGCTATGTAGCGTCGAAAGATGCCAATTTTCTGCCACTTTTTCGACGTGAAATGAACTGATTTTCGAAAGGCTGAAAGCCATAATTCTTGATCATTGCCAGGACATTAAAGGCAAATTTCATCTTCAAATTGAAATATTATATACGTAGTGCATTTCTTTTGCATTTCCTTTACACAAATAGCATTAGTAATCTGATAATCCACAATGTACATGAACTAAATCCCTTTTGTAACCATTCTTTGAGAATATGTACATTATAGAAAATTATATTAAATGTGGACCTAAATGCATTACAGGACTTTGACAAGCTACTATCTTTCCTGAATCAGTGATTAATGACAGTGTGCTAGACAAGGGGAGATAATGCACGTAAGACAGCACATTTACCTCCCTTGCAGCAAATTTGGTGAAAAACACATGAACACTAGTTTAAAAACTCAGTTCATTAATATTATAAAATGTGGTAAAGCCTATGCAGGCCCTGCGGACCACAGGTATGATAATATTTGTCTATAACTCATACAGGTGAATGAAAACTACTTCTGTTTGTGCCCAGTACCTCTCAACCTTTAGCACTGTTGGTATTTAGGTTTTTAAATACATAGCTCACTAGAGTTTACATAGGAATGATGACCTTGAGAACAAAGATCAAGGTCAAGAAAAACAAAAAGGGCTCTTCTCCATGACTGCATGAATGTGTGTGGTGCAGTAAAAATTTGATATACTGTGAAGTTCTTAATTTTCACATGGAACTAATTTTCGCACATTTCACGGTGAATAATTTACTACAGCGAAGAATAATTCCAGCAAAAAATATTCAATATTGGATGATAAACTATAGGCAGTATTTATAATGAAGTGAAATCTTTGCCAGGCTGACAGGAGTTGTGCTAAGAAAGCCCAACGGGTCAGCTAAAGTTTTTAACAGGAGGGAAGGGAAATTATGGTTTAAATGTATACAATCTCTGGTGTTAAGGCTCGGTGGGTATAAAACAAAGTGGGAGTTCATTCGTCTCTAGTTTGATTAATGTTCACTGTGCCAGTAAAGTGAAAGAAAAGTAGATACCAGCACGTACTGGCTTCTTATGAATGTCGCTCTGATACACGCTGTCCCATTGGCTGTGTCTCTCCTGAGGTCCAATGAGTGAGCTTCTAACAAACTGTGAAGTGTGTACAACAACACAATGACTGTTTGACAGCTACGGCAATGCTATCGGTTTCTGATCAGCTACAGGGGATGATTAAAACCGAAAACTATGCAAAAACTTACTGTGTTGCTTGATAAAGAATGAGTAACTAACGCCTATAACAGTCAATTCTTATGTTCTGCATTAAACTCCTCAAAAGCTGACAGGTCACTTTGCCAGGTGTTTAAAAGTACTCATCAATTGTTCGAAAAGAATTGACACCTGTCTGAGTACTCCTCACGGTAGGCGCGAAAGTAGTCTTCTTACATAGTGATAATACATCCTCCATTGTTTTAATCTCTGATCCAGATTTTGAGGATTAGCAACACCGCAGGAAACAAAGGAGGATTAAAGCCACTCATGAGGATACCTGTTTGACGTGCTTGAATAATTTCGGCCATATTATAAATTGGAAAATTTTCTTCAGTATTCTCTTAAATCCACCAAAATTAATTCTCGTGAACACATTTTTGGAGAAAATCCGCGAAAATAAATTCCAGCAATAATAAGTACTTTACAGTATTTTAAAGTTAAACTGAAGGGAGCCGAAAGACAAACAAACAGAATGACTCCACCTACTAAGATGCTACATACGTGTACCTGTATGCCACTGATTATGAAGATTAGCGTACCTGTGTTAAAGTCACCAATGATCGTGACAGGTCGCGCACCAAACCGTCTCTCCAGGTCAGACTTTGGGGGAGGCACCAGGTCTGTCCTGGCCAGCTTAGCATGATAGTCAAATATCTCCTGTAACAAAGGGACAAATTATCACAAGGGAGACAACTTATCACAAAGGTGACAAATTATCATGAGAGGGACAAGTTATCAAAAGGGGACAAATTACCACAATGCAACTAGTTATCACAAGAGTGAGCAAATTATTACAAGGGGACAAATTGACAAAAGGGATAACTTATCACAATGGGACAATCATAAGAGCAAACAAATTATCATAAGAGACAATTTATCAAAAGCAAAGAGATCATCACAACAAGACAAATTATCTTAGGAGAACAAATCATAGGTGAACAAATTATCATAAGATAAACCACAACAAAGGGGTACAAATTATCACAAATCACTTGAGACTACATGTACCAGCTACCAGCTATCAGCAAAGTTTGATCAGTTTAAATAGAACAATTCAACCGTCATATCAGTTACAACTATACTCATCTTGAATCCTGCATGTTTTGATCAGTTAAAGAAAAGGACCTCTAAAACTCGAAGTAGACATCAGTCCAAAAACTGCTTAAAACTATGTATTAATACACTTTCATTTATTTTTTTTTTTTAGATTTTTGTGAAGAGAGTTAAAGGTATTCAAACATTTGAAACTTTGGTGAGTTTTATGGACCATACTATCAGAGTCTAGGAACTCAGAACATCACAGAAAGTTTTTCCAACTCTATTCAGGACACTGAATGTAAGAAAAGCTCTTTTTATCTACGAGTAAAGGATTACTGAAATAATGTTCCCAAAACTGCTTCCTTCTCGTGAACATCAGGAAAAAGGTGATGTGACGTCAGATTTCCTAGATACTGTCAATATGGCTCATACAGCCCACAAATGTATTCAAATATTCAAATGCCTTTCAACAATCTCCAAAAAATCTAAAAAAATATATAAATAAAAGTAGTTTTACACATAGTTTTCAGTTGTGTATGTGATGAATCATAATTCATATTTTAACTTTCTTTTATTTTAAAACAGCTTTGCTTGGAAAATGCCACTTATCCAGAATGCTGTCATGTGGAATACCCACCTTGAATCCTGCCAGATTTGATCAGTTTGAACAATTTGTCTGGGCAGTGACAGATATAATCAGTTTCATATTCAACTACTTTGAAGCCTGTAATTTTTTAACAGTTAGGATTAATTATTAACAGTGAACCGTTTAGCCTTGGTCTGATAATCAGCTAATTACAGGCACTCACCGTTGAAGCCACCAATCGCTTCCCGCTGATGTCAATCACTTCCTGGTGCAAACTGAACTGCGGGGGTAGAGTGGGAAGGCGTGGGGGGTTCATACCATGGCATGGGAGTGCCACGCCCACCTGTAACCACAGTAACAAGTCACTGATACTAACAAAGCACAACCTGGGAAGTCTTCGTGAAATCTAAGTACATATAATGTATACACAATAATACTTATAACCCTGATGAACAGTTGCTTTGAATCAATGTGTAACTGACAATGATAATAACTGACAGCTGGATAATAACTGACACCTGGATAATAACTGACACCTGGATAATTAACAGCAACAGACGAAACTCTGACTTTAATTGTTGTAGTAGAATTTTTTTTCTCATTTTCATGCCATGTAGGTCAGTTTTACAAATTAGCCTTCAGATAATGATAATAAATATAACACTACAAATATTGCTCCAATAAAACCCTTGTATACATCAACAATGGACACAATAAATAGATACATGCAGTACAAATGATACATGTGTACACCTTGGCAGCTTTGAAGTAAGATATTTTTATTATCTTACTTTACACATCATGTACACATTGTTTGGCATGTTTGGTTTAGTGGCAGAAATGCTGGCTATTAAAGATGCCAAATGTCATCGGTTCAAACCCCAACAGGTACGATCGCCATGCCATTTAAGGATTTTAACACCTGCCTTTAACAGTGCTAATACTTACAACAATCAACAGAACACACAAATGATCCATCTCGTCTGCAGCTCTGAAAACATTAAAAAAAGATGTCCACCATTTGAATTCAAAATACTTGTCCAAGCTAGTAGGACTCCAACATGGCTACCTGGCTATTGTTCTACCAAGGCGATGATGTCACATGCAACCCTTCTATAGTTAACCCTAGCTTAACACATACCATACTGCAGAATTTCATGCATACATTAATTTATTTATTAAATTGGTGTTTTACACCATACAGTACTCCAGGCTATTTCACCGATATAACTACAGTTAGCATTATGGTGAGACTAAATTAGGCAGAACCACACGGTTGCTGCGTTTGTTGGTTGCTGCGTTTGTTGGTTGCTGACCTGTATCTAAGATGTCGTGGAATCTTTATAAAATAAAGTTTATCTTTCTATGCTGAGTGAAGAATATTATGCCCCGCAATTTTTGTTCCAAAAAATTTATTTTGGGGGTATTTTCATACCTCTTAATTGCCTCTCTATATTATGCACATTTTCCGTCCACTGTCAGATTTTTTCACGAATTACATTATCATGGATCTTTCTCGGAATTCAGTGAACACCCCCATGTGCCCCGAACCCGGTGAATCGTGTCACTACAGTGTGGTCAAGGTGACACATACACAGATACTGCATGTTTTTTTCAGGCCAGCTTAGTGCCCCCTCTGCACCCCTACACCTGCCACCATTCGGTCCATTCCCCACTCCGTTGCCCCCATTTGGCCGGACCCGTTTGGTCTGTCCCCCACAGAGTTCTTTTTAAACAGGGATCATCGTTGACGTCATCTCTGCAAGCTACTTAATTTCCAGACAGACCTCTGAGGCATTAAAAAAACTGTACTTTGAAGCCATTTTTACCCCCAAGGTGACAGTTGAAAAATTTATTTGTGCTGTTGTATGTTATTACACATGATAATCTGTACATTAAGAAATAAAACCAAAGCGTTTCATATATTCACACTTAAATTTATTTATTTATTTAATGGGTGTTTTACATCAAATGGTACTTCAGGATATTTCACCTATATATGGCAGCTAGCATTATGGTCAGACTAAACTAGGCAGAACCACACAGTTGTTTCGTTTGTTGGTTGCTGACCTGTATCTCAGATGTTGTTGAAAACAGATTTTTCAATGGGGCCTTACGAAAAACTGTACTTTGAAGCCATTTGTACCACACAAAGTGAAAGATGAAAAATTTGTTTGTGCTGTTATATGTTATTACACATGATAATCTGCACATTAAGAAATAAAACCAAAGCGTTTCATATATTCACACTTAAATTTATTTATTTATTTAATTGGTGTTTTACATCAAATGGTACTTCAGAATATTTCACCTATATATGGCAACTAGCATTATGGTCAGACTAAACTAGGCAGAACCACACAGTTGTTTCGTTTGTTGGTTGCTGACCTGTATCTCAGATGTTGTTGAAAACAGATTTTTCAATGGGGCCTTAAGAAAAACTGTACTTTGAAGCCATTTGTACCACACAAAGTGAAAGATGAAAAATTTGTTTGTGGTGTTATATGTTATTACACATGATAATCTGCACATTAAGAAACAAAACCAAAGCGTTTCAGGTATCCCTTAACTTACAAATCCCAGTCTAGCAAATGCATCATCATGCTTTTTTTTGTAGTAGTGACTAGGTGAAAAACAAAAAATATGCACGTCTTGACTAAAAGTTTCCATAAAATCAATAGGGCCTAGCCTTTACAACTGTCCTATAAGATACTGGAGATAAGACATGCAAGCTGAAACGGGGTTGAAATAACCTCAGTCACATCATTGGGTGTGCAGATACCGCGACATGACTTCACGTGCTACTTTTAGTTTCCGCGTTTGTATTACGATCTTTAAATTCATATTTATTTTCCTGCGTTTCAATGCCTGACAGAAGGAATTGCTTCCCAAAGTCGTACGTTTTTATCACGGTTTGATAATCAACGAGAAATTCTTACCTGTTGTGAGTTATTTTTTTCCCCACCGATATGTTAAGTAGACTGGTACGTTTTCGATTAATTCGCTGTTTAGAGGTAGGTCCATCAGTGTACCTCCACGCTGGGACTGCTCCACACTGGGACTGGTTGTCACCAACATCAAACCAAAATACTCTCAAATGGAGCTTTTATTATTTCTTGTAATCAGTGTTTATGTTATAAAGTGTGCTGTGCAGTTTTTGGTGTATTCAACGTTGGTTTTATTTTCTTATGACCGCTAACAACCGACCGATCGTGGAAGTCGATGCCTTTACACAGTAAAAAGTCTTTTGCGCTGAAGCCAGCCGGTGTCTCCCAACTGTGTTCTGAATGTGTAGTGTAGACTTGACGCGCGCAATTTGTGAAATCTCGGAAATATTATAAATTTAGCTGTGAACTCCAGTATATCGGAAATATATAGTTGACCTGAGTGTGGACGAGACGTTTTGCATGCAGAAGACCTACCAACCGAGAAAGGATTTGATCACATCCAATACAGGCGAAACATTAACGTCCGTATCATAATTCACGGTGGGGAATGATTAATGTTTACCAAAACAAGTAAAATCTAGAAATCATAAATAGTAAAGACATAAATTCTCATAAAACCCAATCTTTGGTCAGTTATTATTTCTTTTTGGTACCCGAGTATCATAACAAACATATCCTATTTTTCTCATGGTTGTGACCAAGTTAACGTAGCTATCGCCTGTGTTGAGCTCATTTTTGTCGCACCTATTTCCGACACACTTATAGAGGGAGCTATACACTTATTGGTCATTTCATTTTTGGGTTACTTGGCTGATATGTTTTCTAATAGCTATGGAAGTTGGCCTGCAGTTCCTTTTCTGTGTATCGTTTCAGTATGTCAGGTAAGGTATATATAGGCTGTAGGTCTACTAAGGTATCTGCGAAATGGTTGGTTTTTATTTTCTTATTATGTGGTTATAAAAGATATAAAAGTACAAAAAAAGGCGTTCTTCTGGGGATTAAACTAGGCTTTAAACTACAGTTTTCTTAAAGTAAAAGAAAGCCTAAATATGAATTAAGGTTCATCGTACGGAGAACTGAAAACCATGCGCAAAAAATACTTTCACTTGTTTTTCCAGATCTCTTTTTAAGAGTGTTGAAAGACGTTCAAATATTTGAATACTAGGCTGGGCTTTATGAGCCATACTGACGGCATCTAGGAACTCTGATATCAGATCACCTTTTTTACCTGATGTTCACCAGAAGAAAGAAATTTTCGAGAACCTTATTTCAGTAATGTTTTACTCATGAGTAAAAAGAGTTATTCCAACATCCAGTATAGTGATTAGAGTTGGAAAACCTTTCTGTGATGTCAGAGTTCCTAACCTCTGATACTAAAGCCCACCTTACAATTTAAATGTTTGAACGTCTTTTACTCTATTCACAAAATTCTAAAAAAATGAAATGAAAGTGTATTTGTGCATAGTTTTAAGTGGTCTAGTTAATAGTGCCTACTTCGATTTCTAGATGTCCTTTGATGGCAGTCCAGAAATAAGTGATCTACATGCAGTGGTGACGTCAACAATGATAACTGTCAAACAAATGTGTGTGGAATAGAGCCCGAAAATGTGCGCAAAGTTGTCCTCGCGTTCTTAGTAAGTTCATCGATGACGTCATTTTCGAAATCTCCAGATATTAAGGGAAAATATGCAGAAAATAGAGGGGTTATTAAAAGATATGAAATATGCCTAAAAAAAACATTCTTTTAAATTGTCTTTGACTTTTCCCTTTAAACCGTATTCTTCGTTGCTGAGTTCTTTTCATTTATCCTGTAACAATGTTAAATTCGCCATGAGACATGAGACTTCAACATCTCTCTGTCTCACCTATGGCTGTCTGGTACTTGTTGAAGTCCTGCAGCTCTCCGATCTCTCTGTCTCACCTATGACTGCCTGGTACTTGTTGAAGTCCTGCAGCTCTCTGATCTGTCAGTCTCACCTATGACTGTCTGGTACTTGTTGAAGTCCTGCAGCTCTCCGATCTGTCAGTCTCACCTATGACTGTCTGATACTTGTTGAAGTCCTGCAGCTCTCGGACCTCTCAGTCTCACCTATGACTGTCTGGTACTTGTTCAAGTCCTGCAGCTCTCCGATCTGTCAGTCTCACCTATGACTGTCTGGTACTTGTTGAAGTCCTGCAGCTCTCGGACTTCTCAGTCTCACCTATGACTGTCCTGCAGCTCTAGCGGATCTCTCAGTCTCACCTATGACTGTGTGGTACTTGTTGCAGTCCTGCAGCTCTCGGATCTCTCAGTCTCACCTATGACTGTCTGGTACTTGTTCAAGTCCTGCAGCTCTCGGATCTCTCAGTCTCACCTATGGCTGTGTGGTACTTGTTGAAGTCCTGCAGCTCTCGGACTTCTCAGTCTCACCTATGACTGTGTGGTACTTGTTGAAGTCCTGCGGCTCTCCGATCTGTCAGTCTTACCTATGACTGTGTGGTACTTGTTGATGTCCTGTAGCTCTCGGGTCTCTCAGTCTCACCTATGACTGTGTGGTACTTGTTGAAGTCCTGCAGCTCTCAGATCTCTCAGTCTCACCTATGACTGTGTGGTACTTGTTGAAGTCCTGCAGCTCTCGGGTCTCTCAGTCTCACCTATGACTGTGTGGTACTTGTTGGTCCTGCAGCTCTCCGATCTGTCAGTCTCACCTATGGCTGCCTGGTACTTGTTGAAGCCCTATAGCTCTCGGATCTCTCAGTCTCACCTATGACTGTCTGGTACTTGTTGGTCCTGCAGCTCTCCGATCTGTCAGTCTCACCTATGGCTGCCTGGTACTTGTTCAAGTCATGTAGTTCTCGGATCTGTCAGTCTCACCTATGACTGTGTGGTAATTGTTCAAGTCCTGCAGCTCTCCGATCTCTCAGTCTCACCTATGACTGTCTGGTACTTGTTCAAGTCCTGCAGCTCTCGGACCTCTCAGTCTCACCTATGACTGTGTGGTACTTGTTGAAGTCCTGCAGCTCTCCGATCTGTCATTCTCGCCTATGACTGTCTGGTACTTGTTGGTCCTGCAGCTCTCCGATCTGTCAGTCTCACCTATGGCTGCCTGGTACTTGTTGAAGCCCTATAGCTCTCGGATCTCTCAGTCTCACCTATGACTGTCTGGTACTTGTTGGTCCTGCAGCTCTCCGATCTGTCAGTCTCACCTATGGCTGCCTGGTACTTGTTCAAGTCCTGTAGTTCTCGGATCTGTCAGTCTCACCTATGACTGTGTGGTACTTGTTGAAGTCCTGCAGCTCTCGGATCTCTCAGTCTCACCTATGACTGTCTGGTACTTGTTGAAGTCCTGCAGCTCTCGGACCTCTCAGTCTCACCTATGACTGTGTGGTACTTGTTGAAGTCCTGCAGCTCTCCGATCTGTCAGTCTCACCCATGACTGTCTGGTACTTGTTGAAGTCCTGCAGCTCTCGGGTCTCTCAGTCTCACCTATGACTGTGTGGTACTTGTTGAAGTCCTGCAGCTCTCCGATCTGTCAGTCTCACCTATGACTGTGTGGTACTTGTTGAAGTCCTGCAGCTCTCGGATCTCTCAGTCTCACCTATGACTGTCTGGTAGGCTTACTTGTTGAAGTCCTGCAGCTCTCGGATCTGTCAGTCTCACCTATGACTGTCTGGTACTTGTTGAAGTCCTGCAGCTCTCCGATCTGTCAGTCTCACCTATGACTGTCTGGTACTTGTTCAAGTCCTGCAGCTCTCCGATCTGTCAGTCTCACCTATGACTGTCTGGTACTTGTTCAAGTCCTGCAGCTCTCCGATCTGTCAGTCTCACCTATGACTGTCTGGTACTTGTTGAAGTCCTGCAGCTCTCCGATCTGTCAGTCTCACCTATGACTGTCTGGTACTTGTTGAAGTCCTGCAGCTCTCCGATCTCTCAGTCTCACCTATGACTGTCTGGTACTTGTTGAAGTCCTGCAGCTCTCGGATCTTTCAGTCTCACCTATGACTGTCTGGTACTTGTTGAAGTCCTGCAGCTCTCCGATCTCTCAGTCTCACCTATGACTGTGTGGTACTTGTTGAAGTCCTGCAGCTCTCCGATCTGTCAGTCTCACCCATGACTGTCTGGTACTTGTTGAAGTCCTGCAGCTCTCGGGTCTCTCAGTCTCACCTATGACTGTGTGGTACTTGTTGAAGTCCTGCAGCTCTCCGATCTGTCAGTCTCACCTATGACTGTGTGGTACTTGTTGAAGTCCTGCAGCTCTCCGATCTGTCAGTCTCACCTATGACTGTGTGGTACTTGTTGAAGTCCTGCAGCTCTCCGATCTCTCAGTCTCACCTATGACTGTCTGGTACTTGTTGAAGTCCTGCAGCTCTCCGATCTGTCAGTCTCACCTATGACTGTCTGGTACTTGTTGAAGTCCTGCAGCTCTCGGATCTCTCATTCTCACCTATGACTGTGTGGTACTTGTTGAAGTCCTGCAGCTCTCCGATCTGTTAGTCTCACCCATGACTGTGTGGTACTTGTTGAAGTCCTGCAGCTCTCGGATCTCTCAGTCTCACCTATGACTGTGTGGTACTTGTTGAAGTCCTGCAGCTCTCCGATCTGTCAGTCTCACCTATGGCTGTGTGGTATTTGTTGATGTCCTGTAGCTCTCGGATCTCTCAGTCTCACCTATGGCTGTCTGGTACTTGTTGTCTTAAACTCATCTTTGGCATTTTCAGTCGACGCGCACTGTGATGATTTACCGACGAGGTCGCACGGAGTGTGCAATGTGTCGGGACAATCCTCATCCTTGGAGATAGTCTTCTCAACACATGTAGCTAAATGGGAGTAGACTTTCTGGTTACTTGAGGAGTTACAAAAAGCCATAATGCTTTAGCGATTTGTGCTTAGTTAAACTCCACTTGGAAGTGTGACACGTAAAGTTCAATGTTGTCAACTTTTAAAGCAAATCGTGTCTTATATGTTGGGTAGATAGCAGCAATTTGATTGGCCACTGAGGTGGATGATATTTGGAATCAACTAAAGATATGGTTTCTTGTGAACTGATGCCACCTTTGTCACCTTTCCTGCTTTATGCGTCTTAAAAATGGGCTGTTTTTTATTTCAATTCCTCTCTGTTACAAGATAATATATCATTAATTACCTTTGGTAATTTGAAAGTTGCGTTTAAAAATTATTCAGCTTTTACATCCGCTTATATTCGCTCGTGCTGGCTTCCTCTCCGGTCGTATGTGGGAAGGTGTGTCAGCAACCTGCGAATGATCGCTGGTATTCCCCGGGTTCTGACCGGTTTCCTCCCACCACTAGTGAAATATTCTTAAGTACGGCGTAAAACACCAATCAAATAAAGTCATATAATAATATACAATAAATTCAGTTTTATTCAATTTATACACTCAGTGTGTCACACTCTACATATGTGAGTAACAGAAAACTTATTTATTTATTTTACTGGTGTTTTAAGCCGTGCTTAAAGTATAATATATGACGCATTGCAGTTAAGTCGCATCTGCGCTTCGTTTCTTGGGCCCGTGGCGTGTGAGGCGCAACATCGCATACGGTCAGTTAAACTCTCCGTGGGAAAAGACTGTACTGTGTTCATATATTCACACCAAAAATGTTTTCCAAAGAATTTCTAAACTAACTCGTTGTTTCAAAATTGATGTTAAAATATAAAAATATATTCCTACTGTAACCAGTTATTACTATATAGAACATAACGTATATTCTCACACGGCTAAGGGGCCCAATGGCTTCCATCGGTCACACTTTATCCTTGATCATTCGTGCCATTGATACTGATTCTAATCCAGCTCTGGATAGTTTGACCTTGGCTTCAGGTCGGAAATCTGCCGGTGGTTTCCATTTAGGGATCTCTACGAGTTTCTATGCCCTTGAGAATACCCGATCTCCTCGGGCATAAAATTTGGGCATCTTTTTATTTCACGCTTTGATTCTCAATTTTCAATTATTCCTCTCACTTAAGGATGAAAACCATATTCAAATTATATAAATATCTTTAATTTGACCAAATGTATAGCTTTTTGTGAACCAAGGTAGAAGTGTTTTCCTGGGATTAAGATAGCCTATCTTAATCCCAGTGTCTTCTTAGTTCCTACTGCTAACGTTTGACCATAAATTGTACACAGCTGCTTGTGAAGACCTCTGCAATGTCCACTATATCGATAGTATTTGCATACGAAATTATAATGACCAGTCTACACGTGGAGGTGGTTTTATATAGTAGCTATATAGACTATAAAATGACCAGTGTGAAGGTGTTTCTGTGCGTATAGTATTTACATAAGAAATTAGAATAACCAGTTCTCCCGTGGAGTTGGTTCTATGGTTTGTACATGGGCTAGATCTGGAAGAATGGCCAACCCCGGCGTGGAGGTAGTTCTGTTGTATTTACATACGAGGTTAGAATCACCCGATCTCACGCGAAGGTGGTTCTATACTGTCTATATAGACCAGCATGGGTGATTCAGTAGTATTAACGTATGAAATTAGAATAATTATGCCCCACGTGGATTTCATTTTTGTAGCATCTAGGTAAGTTATGAAAACTTTTAGAGACTCGGCCCACTTAGGTTTTAGAGATTTGCTTACTAGCGGTATATCTTTCATACATCATAGAAGCAGCTAGAAAGTTGAATACATCATTAATGACTTATAAACAATGCTTTGGTTGTTGACGCAAAATTTAATGCATAAAGGCAACGTTCAGCATATTTTGGTTTGATGTTGGGGACAACCAGTCTCAGGGTGAAGCAGTCCCAGCGTTGAGGTGCACTGATATAGACTGTTGGCTGTTTTTCTAATCTAAGAAAGGTACTAGTTTACCTGGGCAAAGCAACGTTGTTCCCATAGGCATATGCTAGACAGGAGTGGCCTGCAGCAAAGTGGACTCAGGTAACATAAGTAATTGTTTTGCCGGAAATGACCGATTGCAGGGATCTAGAACTAGGGTAGCAGCTTCCTTCGTTTCTGAAGTTTGGACTAGTTCTAGATGCTGCGTCGGAAAATTGAAACTGAAATGGTAACTTGGTACTGCCAGCTTTGTGGAGGCGCCGAATGAGAATCTAACGTCGTGTGAGTAAAGCGGTTCTTCTGTTGCCGTCACTCTTTGAATATACAGTTATATTTGTATTGCAGAGGTTTGAAGCAAAAGTACACTCAACTCTAGTCTAGATCACCCCGTAGTTCCACAAGTCAAACAATACACAGCTATTTGTCGGCCGTAGCATTGTAATGTATCATGCAGCACACCTGCAGTTCTCCCATCATTTTAGTTGAGAACTGCGGAGTGAAAGCTGGTAAGATTGGCTGGATAACTTGGTTGAACTTTCAGTTTCCATAGAGCGTCCACTTCGGGACCGGTAGATCCAGGATCAATCCTTGATCGAGTCACACCTAAGACTTTAAAAGAGGAAGTTGTAACTTCCTCGCTTGGCGTTCAGCATGAAGGGGATAGTGCAACGACTGGTTGACCCGTATTATTATAATGGCTCTGGCGGGGAGGCTTACTTGCCTTCGGTAAGTCGTCTCAGTGAAGCAGCACTAGATAAAAGAGCGGTGGAAATCCGTCCTGCTACAAGGAGGCACATTACTTGTGCATGCACCTAAGGATTCCTTTGTCGTCATATGACTGAAAAATTGTTGAGTACGACATTAAACCCCAAGCACTCACTCATTCAGTTTCCATAGAGAAATAACCGGCCTAACGATGGTTCAATTACAAGGCCTGTTTTGAACAATGTAGTGGCTATTTAGGCTACCCAGCCGCTGTGCACATATATAATAATGCATTTGAGGTTATATCCACAGCTGCATATGAGTGTTCAAAATGATGGCTCAAACTGCGAATGTTAATTAAAGAGAAGAGAGTCAAACAGTTTTACTAAAAACACAGCAAAGGTCAGTGCTTCAAGCCGGGCACTTCAGTGTCCTCCATCTGTAAATCTGACAGCCATATACATGTCGCATAATTGAAATTTTCTGGAGTACGATATGGCGTAAATTAATTCATTTATTTGATTGGATTGGTGCTTACGCCGTACTGAGGAATATTTTACTTATAACTATCATTATGGTGGGAGGAAACCGGGCATAGCCCTAAGGAAACCCATGACCATCTGCAGGTTGATGGCAGACTTTCCCACGTACCACAAGAGAGGAAGCAAGCACGAGCTAAACTTGAACTCACAGTGACCGCTTTGGTGAGAGGCTTCTGGGTGATTATGCTGCACTGGCACGCTAACCAACTGAGCATAAAGAATGAATGAATGATTATGGCTTAACGCCACATCAGCAATATTCCAGCCATATCGTGGCGAGAGCATAAAGAAGATGGAGTAAAGTAAGTAACAAGTAATGTAGGTATAGACACAAATGACGCCATGGACATAGATATACACCATTAGCCTGGATATGTCTTTAAGACCAGCCATAGGTTGTTATCCGGCAGTACATGGGATGGTCTGCCAGCAACCTACAGATGGTTGTGGGTTTCCTCAAGGCTTTGAGTATGGTGTAAAAAATTCAATCAGATAAAGCAGTAAATAAACAAACCACACCTGGTTAAGTTGGTTAAAAGAATAATGAACAATGAAAACCTTGTTTTTTTTTTTTTTGGCAAATAAAAACCTGTGGTTGTAATCTGTTTCAGGTCTTATAGGACAGTGAGGCAATCATAGGTGGATCACACTGGTATCTTTACCAGTTGATAACAGGAAATGAACTTGTAGCATTGCCTTGGTTACTGATACTGCTAAGAATCATGGTGCTGCTTTACAGACGCTGGCGTTTGCCACGTACTCCTGCAGACCGTGTTGCACTTTCAGTTTTCGTTTTCGGAGGAATTTTCTTGCTGTGGTATGAAATCATGTGGATTTTGCCCACCTATTATCCGGGAAACGAAAACTCATCTTTAAAATATATCCATGTTTTCGTGGCTTTGTTTTTGGCTTTTCAAATTTACGGCAACATGTTCATGTTGACAACAACTGATACGTCAGTTGAGCCTCTGAAATATGGTGAACTTTCTACATCTCTGCTAGCAGGCTGGAAGTATTGCACGACATGTCAGAAGAACAGTCCGCCAAGATCGCACCACTGTAAAATTTGCAATGTTTGCATTCTTAAGCGAGATCACCACTGCTGGTTTGCGGGGTACTGTGTGGGTTACACAAATCACCGCTACTACCTAGTCATGGTGTGTTACATTGTAGTCGCAGCTTTGTACTGCAATCTTTTCAACTGGACCTTTGTTTGGGACGTTAAAGGGGAGATAACTTTTGGAAACCTGCTGTCATTCATTGGCCCCCATTTTGGCTGGGTTTTAGGGTACTATGACCTGTATACTATGGGTATAACCTTCCTGTCTACCATTGGATTCATCCTTTTGATCCTGTTTTCATGGCTTTTGCAAATTCAACTGGCTCAACTAGAAAAAGGACAGACGAAATATGAACGCAAGAAAGGGATCTCGAAATATCATCAAGGGTCATACAGCAAGAATTTCAATGAAATCCTTGGGAACAAGACTTTCTGTGTGTTCTTATTTCCCTTTATTTCATCCAAGTTGCCTGGCAATGGTCTAAGTTTTAACACAAGCATGAAGTTTCAGTGATGTGGATTTGCTTACTTCACCAGGTAACCTGGTCACTGTTCGTTAAGTTTTCCCACATGCATCATTATGATTAATTTGTCATATCTACATAATTTATTCTGTTTATTTGCTTAATTGCTTTACGCTGTACTCAAGAATATTTCACCTATAGACAGCAGCAAGCATGGTGGGTTAGGAGACCAGGCAGAGCCGGGGGCCAGTTTCACAAAGTGCACATAACGTTACCTGCACTTAGCTTCCATGGTCACTGCGAGTTCAATTCCAGCTCATGCTGACTTCCTATCTTGACGTACGTGGGAAGGTCTGTCAGCAACGGTGCGGATGGTCGTGGGTTTCCACCGGGCTCTGCCTGGTTTCCACCCTCCTACGCATGGCTGCTGAGGAAGCCAGCGTGAGACTCACAACAATCGCGTTGGTTACAGGCTCCTGAATATTTTGTGTTGGTGTAGATAGAATTACAGTTACATCCATACAAGCCATATCAGTCTTTTTAATCCTTTACTCAGTATTATAGTCTTTTCTTTGCTATATTGTGACCTCTTGTTCAGCTAGCTCAAACTTGTGCAGTCCATGTTGAGACAACTCCCTGGAAATCAACGATTTGACCAATGTCTGAACTAATGTGCAAACAACTTCCATCCAGGATAGTATCCCAGATTACCCACATATATCACAAGAGAGTAAAATGTATTGTTAATAAACTTTCATGACACCTGGCCAGCAGTCTGAAGACAAGAACCCTCGGGTGATGCATATACTGCAATATCTTAATTGTAATAATACATGTAGGAATGCTTAACAAATATTTACCTGTGCAGGTCACCTGGTCTTCATACATAACTCAACTGGAACCGATGGTACACTGCGTTTGAACGTGGGTGACATTTCACTGATGAGGGTGTGCTTAACTCGGAGTATTTTTAAATTCTATACGAATTACTTTCATGTTTTTTTTTTGTTGTTGTTTTTTTTTCATTCATTGTTTCATGAAGATATTTAGATGTCATGTTCCCCATTTTATCCGTAGCATTTAATCATCTGTGTTAAGATATATATATATATATTTTTTTCTATGTTTGCTTTAAGATTTTTTATATCTGGATATTAAAAGAAGAAAATGTTTTACAATTTTACTAATACTACTAGCCTTTGTATTAGCTGAATATCATGCTACAATTGTAGAAATTAAATAAAATGTTACAGATGACGTCCTAGAATGTCAAGACATGATTTTCACTGGTTTCAATTCCCAGTGATTTTTTCTACATGCACTTTTACCATAGTGTGCCTTTCATCACAGCATATATTTCTGTATAGACATAGTCCAAGCTGCAAAGTGTGTGTCAGCATTTAAACTATGCAAATTTACAAAAAAGTAATATATATATATATATATATATATATATATATATATATATATATATATACCCACGATGCAAATGCTGTGAACATTTAATAACAAGCAGTCATTTTTTTTTGTTTCATGTCACCAATTTAACTTCCGTATTAACGCTATGAACTGTAATTCCCCAAATCTACTTAACCTGCTCTAATGGTAGCAAATTTTTCACAGGCGAAACCGGTGATTTATTAAGGAATGGATGTAGGGTACATAGGCAACAGATTAACACGCCAAATTTACAGATTTTACTTGTAATCAAACATATCGCATCATATACCCGTGACCTACACACTGGGCCCGAGTTTCACATCATACCCATCTTTAAATTATCGGTGAATAAAGCTCAAACCAGCGGAATCAAAGAACAGTACTTCATTCATAAATTTAAATCTCAGCAGAGAAAACATCAGGAGATAATCTCTCCAAATCGATAATCCCCTAGGCAAGATCGAACTTTATTATATTATATGTAATTAGTAACTAGAACTGATCACCATGGCTTAATCGACCTGCATGTATATATAGCTGTCGCAAGATATGTTGAAATAAAAAAAGCTCTGAAGAACCGTCTTGATACGGTGAAACTAGTAAGCTAAAACAAGTTGAGTTTGTCATGTTTCTTCTATAGTGTATAGTGAAAGTTAAAGTATATATATATACTTTACTATATCATACGTATCCCACTTTTATATATATATATATATAGATATAGATAGATATATATATATATATATATGGGTAAATATTTTTCATTTTCTGTATTTTAAGTTACCATTTCACATTACCATTTGGGCCAGACCCAATACTTTATACACAGCATAACCCAACAGTAAATGTATATATATATCACTTTTGAACCTATTTAATGGGTCAGACACAACAATTAATGTACATATATATGATTACTGGGTCAGACCCAATATGGGCGGACCTGGTACTTTACTGGTGTATATTACTTTTTGATAGCACTGATGTTTTGATGTAACACAAGAACTCGTATGTATGCACATTCGTGTTGAACCAGCTTGTTTTGTACTTTTCTGGCCGGGGTGGATAGCTTCAAGCGACTGGCCTGGTATATAATGTACGTCTGTTACTTTTTCATATGGTGAGTATATTAAAAGACTGACAGCATCAAGAAAACGTCAAACTGCTAATACTTGGTGCAGGTGATACACTCACATGCCTGTTGACGCGTTTGATTTGGTGATGATCTGCACAAGGTATAACTACCTGTAGCACACAGAAAAGGGACGTCCAATGGCAGAAATAACCATTTCCAAAAACAACCATAAACCCCATACTTCTCTTATAAAAACCGGCTCCGATGGCTCAGATGATAGAGCCACCGCTTCGGGAGCGGAAAGTCCAGGCTCAATTCTGGATCTGATCACGCCTAAGACTTTAACAGAGGAGGTTGTAACTTCCTCGCTTGGCGTTCGGCAGTAAGAAGTGCAACAACTGGTTGACCCGTATCAGTATAATGGCACAGATGGCGCATCTTACTTACCTTTGGTAAGTCGCCTCACTGAAGCGGCCCTTGATAAAAGAGCGGTGGAAATCCGTCCTGCAACAAGGCGGCAAATTACATGCACTCTGAAGAATTGTTAAACCCCAGACGTACATATAGCGATACTTTTTCCTGCTTTTTTTTTGAGAGATTATTTATATTTTTCATGTTGTAGTGCATTATCTTTTCTGTTGATTTCATCTAAAAATCGGAGCTTTGAGTGCCAATTTATTTGGCCTGACCCAATAGGTTATAAATGACAAAACTGTCCCATTTATTTAGTCATACAGAATAATTATGTACAGTTTAACCTAACAGTCAGTATACTTACATATTACCTTTGACATCAGCTTACTGGGTTTGAAATATTAGCGTTTATGTGATATACTATGCATGACCCAACTACCACTTACATGTCTCTACACGGATATTAATTATTAAAGCTAATATCCCTTTAATTGGTCGGACCCAATAGCTTATAACATGATTCATGCAGAAAGTATCGTTTGTATATGCAGATATTCTCTAGTACCCATTTACTGGGTCGGACCCCATAGCTTATATGATACATTTAGGATCAAACTTTCCTGTATATATGTAGATATTCACCATTACCCCTTTAATGGGTCGGACCCAATAGTTTATATAATACATGTAGGACCAAACACGACACTGACATGAGTAACAACATGAACAGTGGGCAAAATGATGGGAATCGATGTATTGACTACTAAACTACACGTGGCAACAGAAACAGGGCAGGACTGAGCGTATTGACACTGACACGAGTAACAACACGAACAGTGGGTAAAATGATGGGAATCGATGTATTGACTACTAAACTACACGTGGCAGCAGAACAGGCCAGGACTGAGCGTATTGACGCTGACACGATTAACAACACGAACAGTGGGTAAAATGATGGGAATCGGTGAATAGTGGGCACAATGATGGGAATCGATGTATTGACTACTAAACTACACGTGGCAGCAAAAACAGGCCCGGACTGAGCGTATTGACACTGACACGAGTAACAACACGAACAGTGGGTAAAATGATGGGAATCGATGTATTGACTACTAAACTACAGGTGGCAGCAGAACAGGCCAGGACTGAGCGTATTGACACTGACACGAGTAACAACACGAACAGTGGGTAAAATGATGGGAATCGATGTATTGACTACTAAACTACACGTGGCAACAGAAACAGGGCAGGACTGAGCGTATTGACACTGACATGAGTATCAACATGAACAGTGGGCAAAATGATGGGAATCAATGTATTGACTACTAAACTACACGTGGCAGCAAAACCAGGCCAGGACTGAGCGTACTGACACTGACACAAGTAACAATGCGAATAGTAGGCAAAATGATGGGAATCGGTGAATAGTGGGCAAAATGATGGGAATCGGTGTATTGACTACTAAACTACACGTGGCAGCAGAAACAGGCCCGGACTGAGCGTATTGACACTGACACGAGTAACAACATCAACAGTGAGCAAAATGATGGGAATCGGTGAATAGTGGGCAAAATGATGGGAATCGGTGAATAGTGGGCAAAATGATGGGAATCGGTGTATTGACTACTAAACTACACGTGGCAGCAGAAACAGGCCCGGACTGAGCGTAATGACACTGACACGAGTAACAATGTGAATAGTGGGCAAAATGATGGGAATCGATGTATTGACTACTAAACTACACGTGGCAGCAGAAACAGGCCCGGGCTGAGCGTAATGACACTGACACGAGTAACAATGTGAATAGTGGGCAAAATGATGGGAATCAATGTATTGACTACTAAACTACACGTGGCAGCAGAAACAGGCCCGGGCTGAGCGTAATGACACTGACACGAGTAACAATGTGAATAGTGGGCAAAATGATGGGAATCGATGTATAACAACGGGAGATAATCTCTCCAAATCGATAATCCCCTAGGCAAGATCGAACTTTATTATATTATATGTAATTTGTAACTAGGGCTGATCACCATGGCTTAATCTACCTGCATGTATATATAGCTGCCGCAAGATATGTTGAAATAAAATAAAGTTCTGAAGAATCGTCATGATACGGTGAACTAGTAAGTTAAAACAAATTGAGTTGTCATGTTTCTTCTATAGTGTATAGTGAAAGTTAAAGTGTATATATATATGGGTAAATATTTTTCATTTTCTAAACTACACGTGGCAGCAGAAACAGGCCCGGACTGAGCGTATTGACACTGACACGAGTAACAATGTGAATAGTGGGCAAAATGATGGGAATCGATGTATTGACTACTAAACTACACGTGGCAGCATAAACAGGCCCGGACTGAGCGTATTGACACTGACACGAGTAACAACATGAACAGTGGGCAAAATGATGGGAATCGGTGAATAGTGTTCAAAATGATGGGAATCGATGTATTGACTACTAAACTACACGTGGCAGCAGAAACAGGCCAGGACTGAGCGTATTGACACTGACACGATTAACAACACGAACAGTGGCAAATGATGGGAATCGATGTATTGACTACTAAACTACACGTGGCAGCAGGAACAGGCCAGGACTGTGCGTAATTACAATAGCATGAGTAACAACACGAACAGTGGCAAATGATGGGAATCGATGTATTGACTACTAAACTACACGTGGCAGCAGGAACAGGCCAGGACTGAGCGTTATTACATTAACATGAGTAACAACACGAACAGTGGCAAATGATGGGAATCGATGTATTGACTACTAAACTACACGTGGCAGCAGGAACAGGCCAGGACTGAGCGTTATTACATTAACATGAGTAACAACACGAACATTGGCAAAGGATGGGAATCGATATATTGACTACTAAACTACACGTGGCAGCAGGAACAGGCCAGGGCTGAGCGTATTGACACTGACTCGAGTAACAATGTGAATAGTGGGCAAAATGATGGGAATCGATGTATTGACTACTAAACTACACGTGGCAGCAGGAACAGGCCAGGGCTGAGCGTATTGACACTGACACGAGTAACAATGTGAATAGTGGGCAAAATGATGGGAATCGATGTATTTACTACTAAACTACACGTGGCAGCAGGAACAGGCCAGGGCTGAGCGTATTGACACTAACACGAGTAACAATGTGAATAGTGGGCAAAATGATGGGAATCGATGTATTGACTACTAAACTACACGTGGCAGCAGGAACAGGCCCGGACTGAGCGTATTGACACTGACGCGAGTAACAATGTGAATAGTGGGCAGAATGATGGGAATCGATGTATTGACTACTAAACTACACGTGGCAGCAGAAACAGGCCAGGACTGAGCGTACTGACACTGACAGGAGTAACAACATGAACAGTGGGCAAAATGATGGGAATCGGTGAATAGTGGGCAAAATGATGGGAATCGATGTATTGACTACAAAACTACACGTGGCAGCAAAAACAGGCCCGGACTGAGCGTATTGACACTGACACGAGTAACAATGTGAATAGTGGGCAAAATGATGGGAATCGATGTATTGACTACTAAACTACACGTGGCTGCAGAAACAGGCCCGGACTGAGCGTGGCAGCAGAAACACGGAGCGTAATGACACTGACACGAGTAACAATGTGAATAGTTGGCAAAATGATGGAATCGATGTATTGACTACAAAACTACACGTGGCAGCAGGAACAGGCCCGGACTGAGCGTATTGACACTGACGCGAGTAACAATGTGAATAGTGGGCAAAATGATGGGAATCGATGTATTGACTACTAAACTACACGTGGCAGCAGAAACAGGCCAGGACTGAGCGTTATTACATTAACATGAGTAACAACACGAACAGTGGCAAAGGATGGGAATCGATATATTGACTACTAAACTACAAGTGGCAGCAGGAACAGGCCAGGGCTGAGCGTATTGACACTGACTCGAGTAACAATGTGAATAGTGGGCAAAATGATGGGAATCGATGTATTGACTACTAAACTACACGTGGCAGCAGGAATAGGCCAGGACTGAGCGTATTGACACTGACACGAGTAACAATGTGAATAGTGGGCAAAATGATGGGAATCGATGTATTGACTACTAAACTACACGTGGCAGCAGGAACAGGCCCCGACTGAGCGTATTGACACTGACGCGAGTAACAATGTGAATAGTGGGCAAAATGATGGGAATCGATGTATTGACTACTAAACTACACGTGGCAGCAGAAACAGGCCAGGACTGAGCGTACTGACACTGACAGGAGTAACAACATGAACAGTGGGCAAAATGATGGGAATCGGTGAATAGTGGGCAAAATGATGGGAATCGATGTATTGACTACAAAACTACACGTGGCAGCAAAAACAGGCCCGGACTGAGCGTATTGACACTGACACGAGTAACAATGTGAATAGTGGGCAAAATGATGCGAATCAATGTATTGACTTCTAAACTACACGTGGCCGCAGAAACAGGCCCGGACTGAGCGTGGCAGCAGAAACACGGAGCGTAATGACACTGACACGAGTAACAATGTGAATAGTGGGCAAAATGATGGGAATCGGTGAATAGTGGGCAAAATGATGGGAATCGATGTATTGACGACTTAACTACACGTGGCAGCAAAAACAGGCCCGGACTGAGAGTATTGACACTGACACGAGTAACAATGTGAATAGTGGGCAAAGTGATGGGAATCAATGTACTGACTACTAAAGTGCACGTGGCAGCAGAAACGGGCCAGGACTGAGCTTATTGACACTGACACGATAAACAACACGAACAGTGGGCAAAATGATGGAAATCAATGTATTGACTACTAAACTACACGTTACAGCAGGAACAGGCCAGGACTGAGGGTATTGACACTGACACGAGTAACAAGACGCACAGTGGGCAAAATGATGGGAATCGATGTATTGACTACTAAACTACACGTGGCAGCAGAACAGGCCAGGACTGAGCGCATTGACGCTGACACGAGTAACAACACGAACAGTGGCAAATGATGGGAATCGATGTATTGACTACTAAACTACACGTGGCAGCAGGAACAGGCCAGGACTGAGCGTTATTACATTAACATGAGTAACAACACGAACAGTGGCAAAGGATGGGAATCGATATATTGACTACTAAACTACAAGTGGCAGTAGGAACAGGCCAGGGCTGAGCGTATTGACACTGACTCGAGTAATAATGTGAATAGTGGGCAAAATGATGGGAATCGATGTATTGACTACTAAACTACTCGTGGCAGCAGGAACAGGCCAGGGCTGAGCGTATTGACACTGACACGAGTAACAATGTGAATAGTGGGCAAAATGATGGGAATCGATGTATTGATTACTAAACTACACGTGGCAGCAGGAACAGGCCCGAACTGAGCGTATTGACACTGACGCGAGTAACAATGTGAATAGTGGGCAAAATGATGGGAATCGATGTATTGACTACTAAACTACACGTGGCAGCAGAAACAGGCCAGGACTGAGCTTATTGACACTGACACGATAAACAACACGAACAGTGGGCAAAATGATGGAAATCAATGTATTGACTACTAAACTACACGTTACAGCAGGAACAGGCCAGGACTGAGCGTATTGACACTGACACGAGTAACAAGACGAACAGTGGGCAAAATGATGGGAATCGATGTATTGACTACTAAACTACACGTGGCAGCAGGAACAGGCCAGAACTGAGCGTATTGACACTGACACGATTAACAACACGAACAGTGGGTAAAATGATGGGAATCGATGTATTGACTACTAAACTACACGTGGCAGCAGAACAGGCCAGGACTGATCGTATTCACGCTGACAC
Source organism: Liolophura sinensis (assembly GCF_032854445.1). Classification (NCBI taxonomy): domain Eukaryota; kingdom Metazoa; phylum Mollusca; class Polyplacophora; order Chitonida; family Chitonidae; genus Liolophura; species Liolophura sinensis. The sequence continues at coordinate 24,897,548 of NC_088296.1, read as the reverse complement.
GAGTAACAACACGAACGGTGGCAAATGATGGGAATCGATGTATTGACTACTAAACTACACGTGGCAGCAGGAAGAGGCCAGGGAAAAGCTCATTTGTAAGTCTAATGTAATTATCCATAGTTTACTGCCAACATTTCTTCGTCCATGACAGAATGATTCCTGCCCTTGTTCTCATTGTTTGCGGTTTCTGTTCCGCACAACCCCACTCCACGTGACGTAAAGTGACAGTTAATTTCGACTTTTGATTTTGTTCTCTCTCTCACATCAGAATCCCTGCTGAAGTACGATTGTTAATACATGAACGTGAGACCACTCATCAGTTTACCATAAATGTGCAGTTAAAACCAATGATGCCACTTACAGGCATATTGCATCTTGCGACATAAAAAGAGTACAGAATGGAGAGTAATACCAGAGCTGTTTACAGTATGATAACTAACAAACGGTCACACTTAACCGGTAAAATACTGCATTTCCTGAGTTTATCTCAACCAGGATGTTATCCTAACTGTTCATCTAAATGCTTCAATGTTAGCGACTTAAACTTTTAAGTCATTAATCCATTATCCATTCATGGGACAGTTAGGTGTTATCTTCATCATTACAGGCCAATAAAACTAACACCCAGTGAGACGATTTGGTGGATTAGAATATCGAAAGTATTATTTAGCATGTCGATTGATGATTTTTAGATTCCAACATTCAAATTGAGGCCAGTGTGTAAGGGAATCATTGTATCGGTTTTATTCATTCTGTCCTCTTTGAGGTCCGACAGCAGCAAACCGAAAGGCGTGAAATGATCAAATACACAAGCCATAAGCGATGTATGTTTAATGAGCTGTATTTAGCTCTCGGGAAAATTTCGTCATGTGGGTATGGTTTTCCGAATTCAGGAATAACAGCTTCCAGAATTGCCTGTCGCTCCGCTGCAACTTTTTCCATTGACGCGATGGAGCTGAACAGCTATGGCCGGGGACCAGTTGTTCGAAAGTGTATTAGCTAATACTGGTATTAAGTCATGCTATATAGTTAAAATTTTAGCCACACTCATTATTGTTGTCCAAATTCAAAACAATAACAACAAAAAATTTAAACCCCATTTAATATACTGTTACGTAATTATTTTTGGGCTGAGTACAAACTTGAAGGCTTGGATTAAAGGTAGAGATGAAAGAGCACGATAAGTTATTCGTAAATGTGGTCTAATATTTTTTCGATTTTTCTTTAAAGAAAAACAGACACTTGGAACTAATTTTTGTATTGTGGATATTTGGGACCACCTTTTAGTATGTATAGTCTTTGTGTAATAGTGTTATAAATAAAGATGTGACTCGTGTTTGATAAATATATTTGCTCTAGAATTTGTTCTTTACAGCTGACAAATGTATTCAACCTGGTTTCTGATCATATTTATATTTTTAACTCATACATAACTCAAAAATATTATCATAATTCAGATTAAATGCACTTGTTTGGATGTAAACAACAAATTTACATTCAAATGAATGTATTAGACGTGCATCAAATCCTTCGTTAGAACATTATTATGCAATGACGGTAAATACCAAAGGTAGTCCGAAATACCCACCATAAAAACTATTTTCAAATACCCTTTTCTCCTGAAATAAAGATCGACAAAAATGTTAAAAACCATATTTCCAGGTAATCTTTGATGCTGTTTAACCTGATTTTGACGTCATTTTAATTTTTTTCTCCTTTAATGTTAAATCTAGTATTAAGTATTTAGCTTATCGGTGCGATTTCTGGTTCCGGTAAATGTTTGATTACACGGCACAACTAGCAGTGACATGCAGTGGGGATGTAAACGGTGCTTGAGATTGATGAGAAGGCGCTGAAATATTTTTCGTAGGCAATATTACAAAGTGTTTCACATTGTAAATCTCGTTGTTGTGCCACTGGAATCAGAGTTACATATTTGCATGCCGAGTCTAACATGACTGGGTTTCCCGATGCCTGTTACACCTACTGGTAGCCCTTTGGGGATTTTCACGAACGCCAAACACCGCCCAGTGGCTCGGTCAAACTGTCCTGAAAATATAGCCATGTAAATCACCCACCCGGACATTTGATTGTATTCACATTATTGTGCATCAAATGTGAGGACTTTGAACTATTCTGACCGGTGAGGTGTAATAAATTGTAATTAACACCACAGCATTAGTTTTTAACATATCCTGCTGGTGGAAAACGGTATTTTACTTCAGTTGATATACTGCTTCGTCTACGCGCAATCTTGCAAACCTCTGAATAATTGAACGTTAAAACCCCCAAAATATATACAGACAAATAATATTTTTACTCCTGAGTCCTGTGAAGCAAAAGTCAGGTGGCCTCTTTTGTCGTGTGACTTATTTATATTTCATGCCGCCAGCAAACCCCCTGTAATATAGTACATGTATGACCCTTCCCGTCCACCATACTCTTCCGTTCTGCCTCCGGGTCTCTGCGGGTTTTGACTTTGGACTGTTGACGTGTCTATGATCCAACCCCTTTGTGCTGTTATAAAACCAACGGGGTCCGTCGAGGACGTCCGCTGACGGCTCCCAGCAGATACTTACCTCACCTTTTTAGCTTCTTCAGGACTTAACCAAGCAAATCGCCCTGGTCACATGTTTAAATCTCCTGATTCTGTTCTAGTGCTTTTGTATGATTTGGGAGGCTCAGTAGTGTAGCTTTATTCCCACGTAAACCCGTTGGCGTTCATACCAATGGTGCACATTAAGTCGATGTAGAAACTGTGTTTCCGCGGTATATTTTGAACTAGGCGCAAAAATAACTTAGTAATCAAAAAGACAAACACGCAAAAAGAAAAAGAAAACAAACACATCTAGTGATAATGACAGAAATATAAATATAACTAATAATCAAGAAATTTTTATTTATTTGATTACTGTTTAACGCCGTACCTACAGATTGTACACTTATAGGATGCCAGCATAAACCACCGACCTTTGGCAAGTTATCTACGAACATTCTCACACGTGACGTACATAGGTGCACACCATGTTAGTGGGGGACTTTACATCTTCACAGAATGTCGCACTGCACTCTATTGTTACCAGGGTCCCACACACACAGAGACCGAAGGGCTCGAAATATTCACTGCCCAAAGCCGGATTTGAGCCCGAACCTCGTCTGTCTCGTGTTTTGTATAAACATGCGGCAGTCTATTTTCATTTGCCTATAACACATTTTTTCCTCTTGGACATTAGAAAGTGTCATTTACAAATAAATAGGACAAGGCTGAGGACGAGCATCGAGGAGAATTTGCCTGTCTGAAGAAAATTTGCTCCTTTATTCTCAACGTTCAAAGTTGGCAATAGGATAATAGTAATAATAAACATGTTTTGAGAAGCATCTAAAATGGTACCATCTTAGGGTGTCCGGAATGTTCTGGTTGAAAATAATGACAGTATCGGCCCCAATGACGTACCATCAGAAAATGGAAATTCTGAAATCCCAGAATCAGTCTGTAAATTCCCAAAGCGTGAAGCTTGGTCGGGGCGGCCATGGACGTTAAAGCTTCCCAATAAAATGATATTAATGTGCACTTCAAGAAGCAAAACTGACTATAGCTGTGAATTACACACTCATAAGGCTACTTCTTTCTTCAGTTCTGTTTTACTCTTTTTTCCTGCTATTTGGCAAGCAAAGCTCCAAACATGCACTGAAGTGACGTATGTCATAAAATCAAAAAATGGTAGCCTGTTGCAGTCACACTGAAGTATCTTCTCTTTTTGTGCATTTAAACAGTGCATAGTGTGGAAAATCTTGCCAAAATAATACAAAACTGATCACATTATAAAGTTATATGTTTTACATATGAAGACAACCGTTAATCAAAACGAAACTTTAAAAGCACGTAGAAATACACACATGAATGTTTCAGTAAAGACATTTTTCATTTTGTAAATTAAACATAACAGTGCCTGGTTTGAATACGGACTTTCGTTTTTGACCGGGGATGCATCTTAGGTGGGTTATTACTTAGCAACCATCTATTTTGTGGCCATTAACTTTTATGGATGCCTTGACACTTATACGATGGCGGCCAGCATTATTGTAGGAGGATACTGGGCAGAGCCCGGCGGAAGCCCTCGACCATCCGCACGTGGCTGACAGACCTTCTCACTTACAGCCGGATAGGAAGCCAGCATGAGCTGGACTTGAACTCACAGCGACCGCATTGGTGAGAGGCTCCTGGGTCCTACATCACCTACACATGGGAAGCAAACCAATTTATTTCTACATTGACCATTGTCATGTCCACACTTTTGGCACGTAAAGCACCTAGTCGGATTGGGTATGTGCATGTCTTATTGGACGCGCTGCGGACAAGTTGAGATCGACTGAGGACCATAAGGTTTATTAAATGTCGATGAGTACGTGCTGAGTTTGCTGTTACTGTCATTTTTTATATGTGAATCACCTGACATTTACAACCCCGTGAGATTTTAGTTCGGAGTACATCTGCTCCAGTCGATTGGTTGAATTGGACCAATCCAACTCCCGTCTTTATCTAAGCAAGGGTCATTGCCGTGTTGGGCTTGAAAATCTCGCAACACTAACCTGCCCTCAACAACTGGGATCCGGTCTCTTCCATTAAGGATCGCAACCCACAGCAAGCAGGTACGCCATGATCAACAGGTACCCCCCCCCCCCCCCCCGAGAAGATATGACTCTATTATATTCACATGGGCCACAGGAGGGAGCTCTAGGTTAGTCGCCTTGTGCGACAAGGTTGCCCAGAGGCCTGATTTTACCCCAGAGACTCCACGGGAGTAATGCCGCTTGAATTCAATGGGCAACTATTGTAGCTGTAGCCTAATCTCATTCTGTTTGGAACCGAAAGTGATAACACTTCCACATGCTTCCTGTTCGGCCGTAAATGGGAAGGTCTGCCACTAGCCTGCGGATGGTCGTAGGTTTCTTCCGGGCTCTGCCCGATTCCCCCCTCCCCCTCTTCCCCCACCAAAATAGTGCCCGCCGCCGTGTAAGTGAAATATTTTTGAGTATGGCGTAAAACACCAATCAAATAAATAAATAAATAAACTTACACGTGTTTTCTATTTCAGTCTGCCCAATTTGATCAACTCGTAAAACACGGCGGTATTTGCTTCGACAGGTAAGTCATTTTAAGCGGGATAGGTGTATTTAGGGTGGAAATATTTGTCAAGCTAAAAAGTTGTCTTTACCCACTGTCAAACACTGCTTAGTTGGTTGTGTCGTCCACACATCTACACAATATAAACAAGACGTACAGTAGAGAGACAAACCAGAGCAGCGACGACGGTGTGATAGCTGGCAAATGGTCACACGTAACTGTTGAAATACCGTCCCTGTCAATTTACCTCAGTCATACCTTTATTCTAACTATTCAAGTAAATGCGTGTATAGTAGCAAAATCACACGCCCCCTAGCACCATGGTTTAAACAGAATTAGGTAAAAAAAAAAGAGGCAGTGATGTTAATTGCGGACTGACGACTGGGGCGTCTTCGCATAGACACTACCCTCAGCCTGTGTGTGAACCTGTAACATCGTCGATAAACAGTCTGAATATTTATGTCAAGGAAAACAACTACATGTATATATACAGGGCGATGGTAGACCTCTATGTTGTTGAGTTTCTGAAGCTTTCACATTGAAAGGCCTTATGCAGAGTTATGTTGAAGGTCGATTACTGGCGGTGACGTGTCGCCTGTGGTACACAAAGCCCGAACGTATTGCCTTGATCATGCATCGGTGTTTATTGTTTACTTAACAATGTTCGGCTGTCCGCTCCAAATATAAACCTGTGGTTGGTAATGATTAATGGTTATAGGATATACAGTGCTCCTATTCTATATAGGTCAGCCCGTCTGTTATACCATAGCCTATACTAGTTGATCATGACGTCAAAGATTAGGAATGTCTGTATAGGTAAATGGTGCTAAAAGTAAATCGAATCTTAAAATTGTGTACGGATTTGCACAGATTATTTTCAACCTTACTATAATGTATACGGATAACGTCCCGGTAAAGCTGTCTGCTTTACAATTTTAAGACCCAGATGTGTATGTATCCATGACTAAGAGGCTACACGTATTATTAACTCCACACTCTTCACACAGACAGCTCTAGCTAATCTATAAGGAGGCCTACATGTATGTATACTGTCATCCTGACTGTCCAACCTGCTACTCCCTCCATTATCCGTGAGCTATAATGTCTGCTGATAAAGCTAAGCCAGTCAGGGCAGCCGAATATCTTACCTTTATAATACCTGGGGTTTTCTTTGTGGAGATATAACTGACTCTACTGATATAACCTATTTCTGCAATCTACCTGAAGTTACATATCTCCAATCAGGATTTTAGTGTGCCTTTAAAATGTCAGCATGACAAAACTGTAGACCATATGCTTACAATGCTTTTTGAATGAAAATTGCAATAGTTACCCTCCATATATGGATGTAAATGTTTTGGAAGATAACTCACTCTGAAAAATTGGCACTACCTTTAATGGATTGCTAAAGAATGTATGTGGTTTGCAGAAGATATATAAGTTGGAAAATGTTATAAAGTAACTAAGAGTTAACAATTTTATATTTAACCTCCTCGGCCTACAAACTTACATCACATGAATCAGCTGTTGTTTTGTTTTTTATTATTTATTTATTTTTTTAAGAAAGGGATACTGTGTAAGCAAGCATCGCAATAGTTTATCATCATTTAATGGGCAGTTTTATGACAGAAAATAAAAAAAGCAACTTTTCTGGGTGAACAAAAACAAATTAGCTTTAGAAAGGAATAAATCTTTTCTGGTTGGCCAGTAATTGATATATACTTCATATTTAAAGAGATATGGTGATTACCTCATAGCACTGAGTACAAAATTATGTTGACGGGTGGAAACCGTGACTAAACACGTAAGGCCCTTAGGTTGTTACAGATATTACATGACCACTTCAACACAAATGTGACTTTTTTGTTTGTTACAATATTAATAAGCAGTAAAACAACAAACAGTAGTATTCATCTTGTATTCTCTTTGGGTTTCTTGTACATGTGTGTCGGACGTGTTTTGTGTTCGCTATGAGTTTGTTGTACATACATCTAATACATTTTCAGCTCTTTGTGGGTTTACTGTACGTCTGATTCATCTTGCGTTCTCTTTGAATTTGAGTCACATGACATTTTCACTCAGTAGCGAGCTTGTACAGTTCTCAAAGGAGAAAGTTTTAGTTATCACCCTGAATGTGCCTAGGCTTGGTACAAATGCAGTTTAATTTTCAGCTCAATCGCATCAGCTACTCTGGAGAAGATTTGTTTAGGTTGGCACAAAATCCAATGTGGCCACCAAATGTCACCAAAAGCCAAAAAGCAAAACTTCAGATCCTTTTCTAAAGTATACTGAAGTTTCAGGAATGTACCATTTGTTGTTTTCTCATAAAATGTATCACAAAAATGCCGAGAGTAATAATAGGGCTTCAAGCCCAAGGATTTAATCCTGTATTGCTGCGGATGTTCGTGGGTTTCCACCTGGGCTTGGCCCGGTTTCCTCCCAACATAAAGCAGGCCGCGTCGTATAAATGAAATATTCTTTAGCACGGTGTAAAACTCCAATCAAATAAATACTTAAATCAAACTTGTATGGCTCGAACCCCTAATAATCCATACTATAACACTAGGTGTTGCAAACTTTTACTTTGGAACCCTAAGAAAAGAGCAGTGATGTTAACTATTATATATTAAACGTTCCTGGTCTAGAACTAGCTGTCCAACTAAATCTAAATCATAAGTGAATTTGTATCTGATTTCTTATGTTTGCGTGGATCTGAATACGAATATCAAACCATCTATCTACATATATTTACACATTACAGTCTTAGGTAAGCCATGTTGGATGTGCTTTAAGCTTTGTAGCATATTGACTGTTTGCGAGATATGCCTGCTGTATACTAAAGATTGGCTGGCCGCAACGTATAAACGGTTTACGGGCGAGGTCCCACAGGCATCCCGGCTGAGCCTCAAATCTTGATGATGGACAGGATTCAACATTTTTAGATGCGATTTCCTGGCGGAATGGTAAATGGTGGACCCAAGGTCCAATTTAAACCTCACAAAAGATCGATATAAACTGTACAGAAGTGACCGTTCAGCACCCATGTCAGTGCTGGGCTGTACTGTATACGACCTTATTTATATCAACAGCCTTACTTAAACGTCGTTTTGGGAAATGGCCTTGCGATTGTTTACCTCGAACGTTGACCTTGGTTGACGCCTGGTATACGAATGTTTCGACGCATACATTTGTACATTTAGCTTTAAGAATTTTAACACGGGGGTGAAAGCGTAATCTGCTATCAAATATGACTCCTGAAAATCTGTTTTCAGTTCTCTGGTTCACCATAAAAACTTGGAATCGAGATGAAGTTCCGTGTAGAATAAAATGTATATCGATGGTTTTAGAGGTAGAAAATCTAAAACCATTTTCAACTGCCCATTTCTTGGTCTTATTGAGACAAAGCTGCAGCTGCCTTTTGTATGTTATTCATATTTTAGCACGGTAGCCTATAAGGAAATCATCAACTTATAAAGAAGCCTCTGTACCAGACGTTTAAGTTTTGACAAGCTATTAAGTTTGAAGCTAAACAGTGTTGGTGATAGTATACTACCCTGGAGTACACCTACTTTTCGTCATGAGAGTCAGAAAGATTGTTCCTACCTCTACCCTAAACTGACGATCAGATAAAACTTCTGATATATGCATAAATAATGACAAGCGATAAACGATAAGTCGTATATGAAAGGTCCTTTAAAACACCGTATTTCATTGCGGTGTCGTAGCCCGTGACCTATTCAAGGTCGAAAAATATTGACACCACATGTTCATTATTTATTATATCATTACGACTAAAAGTTTCAATGCGACAAACTTTAAATCGACTTTGAGAAAAACCACATTTAATATTAGACAGTAAATTGTTGGTTACTAAATACCAAACAAGTCTATCTTTTATTATTCGTTCCATACCCTAAACCACTCTGGTAAGAGCTATTCGACGGTAATTAGACGGCACACTATGATCCTTACCAGGTTTGGAACCGGGAAAATACACGCCTCCCTCCATAGCGGTGGAAAACATTACCACTAACCCAAATGTAATGATTAACCAAACCCAAGAGAGTCCCCAGTGGTAATAGATGACAAACGGGTTAGAAACTTGATAACAATTCCTGGATTTATTGTGTTGGTGACGTTTTGATGTAGGTTCTTACATCGTTATCAAACCATATGAACACACAGAGATACAAGACAACATATATACAGTCACTAAACTCCTAACACCTCTGGGCAATACTTCCAAATCTTACATAAATGACTCAGCAGAATTTTGTAACAAAATTAAAGACATTCCAGGCACAGCCCAACTGATCAGTTACGACGTCATCGACCTATTCACCAATATCCCTAGAGAAGAATCCCTAGACATCATACGACAGAAGCTGAACAGCGGACAACACCCTCTCAACACAGCCATGAAACCTGACAGCATAATCAGCCTTCTGGACTCGTGTATGCATTCCATCTACTTCACGTGGGGGGATGACATATATGAACAACTCCACGGTTTACCGATGGGATCCCCACTTTCACCACTTATCTCCGAAATATACATGACAGAATTTGAGAACAAAGCCTTAGCTGCAAGCCCCATCAAACCGTTGTGTTGGTTACGTAAGGTAGATGACACATTCGTAGCACTAAACAACGACTGACAACCCCCAGTCCCTACTTGACCACCTCAACACCCAGAACAACAGGATACAGTTCACCATGGAACAAGAATGCAACAAAACCATACCGTTTCTGGATGTACTTATTAGCAATACGTGAATTACCAATCCAACCAAGCTAATCGGATCAAGAGAGGAATAATATCTACCCTAACAAAACGAGCCCTACAGATATCCAGCATCAACCTCCAAGAAGAAATAAATCACCTCAAAACAGCCTTCACCACCCAAAACCGATACCCCCCACAATTAGTGGAGAGAACGATCAACAAAACCCTCAATCCGACTAACAAGACCAGAACAACGCGACCCGACCACCCCAATATATATATAACAATTCCGTATATAGGCACCCCGAGCTACCAGATAAGAAGACTCCTGCGTGACAAACTGAACATACAAACAACGTTTACCTCCGCCTCTAACCTTAAAACCCTACTCAAAGCCAATGGAAAAAAACAACCAACCCATAGGGAAGAACCCAAAGGATCTGTCTACTGCATTAATTGTGATTGTCAACAGCAATACATTGGAGAAACCGGTAGACTACTCAATATCAGAATTGCAGCTCACATGGCCTCAGTAGAAAAATTAGATGGGAAATCAGCCCTCAGTGACCACATCAGAGCCCATCCAGAACACCAACTCCAATGGAACACAGTTCATACCCTACAAAACAACCAGTCAGATTATAAAAGAAGGAAACTGCTGGAAGCCATCATGATCCGACGACACAATCCACAGCTTAACCGAGACAGCGGGTACCACCTACTGAGCGCCTACAATGATCTCATCAGATTAGACAGTGACCGCCTTAAACCCTGAAGCCATTAAACCCTGAAGCCATTACCCTGAAGTTACTATCTATGCTACATTGTTGCCAGTTGTTGACACCACTCACTCTCTTACTGTATATATGTTGTCTTGTATCTCTGTATGTTCATATGGTTTGATAACGATGTAAGAGCCTACATCGAAACGTCACCAACATAATAAATCCAGGAATTGTTATCCATAAATAATGCCTCTGTCAATCTATACCATCCCAATTCCTAAATGCCTCTGAAAGAAGGGTTAGAAACTTACAATAAATATTACTATGACCACACGTACTATAAGTTGTTATGACCACAAAATTCACATAATAAGGCCCACCCTGAGGTAAAGATAAGGAAAAATAAGGTTTGATCATAATGTGGAGAATTGTTCAGCATTTTTAGTGCTGACAGCTAAAGATTCAGAACGTCCTGTAGCAAAACGATGCTATTGCTCTAGGCACAGCTATTGATGATTGCGCTGGAGATGTTTAATTTATTTACTTATTTGACTTGTGTTTTACACCGTACACAAAAATATTTCACTTATATGACGGCGGCCAGCACTATGGTTAGAGGAAACCAGGCAAATCCCGTGGGAAACTATGACCATCCGCAGGCTGCTGCAAGACCTTCCTACGTACAAGCGGTGAGGAAGACAGCATGGGCTGAACTTGAATTCAGAGAAACCGCATTGGTAATATTCCCTTGGGCCATTGCGTTGCGCTGGCACACTAACCACGGAGGCCGCGAGATGTTAAAAAAACTTAGGTTAAGTGATGCCTTGATTAAGTGCAGAGTCAGATGAAGACGTAATTTTATTCACAGGCGAGTTAATTCTTTCACAGATATTGTTTTAGGTTTACGATCACCAATCATCGGCAAGTCAGTGATATTTGGGTGTCAATAAATGTTGATACTCTCTTGACCACATTGGCAAATGAAGTTTTCAGGACAGTGCTCAAAGAACAAATGAGGCGATGATCTTCTTGAAAAGTTGTATGGTTTGGAACTTGGAAGGTAATGGCCTGTTTCTCTTTTATAAAGAGTGAACCGTCGATAGAGGAGGGCATATGAGCTTCGTCGCCATTTCAACATTTTATTGTCTTAGTAGAGGCAAATCCCCATAGCCTTCTCCTGCACATCGGAAACAATACAGTTTATTTCTACCTTGGCCATTACCAAGCCCAACTTTTGGCATGTAAAGCATCTGGACGGTTTAGTTATGTATAGGTCTACTTGGGCAATGGACCGGGCCGATAAGTACGTATTGAGTTTGCTATTACTGTCACTTTTACATTGTGAATCGCTTGACATTTACAACCCCTTGTGATTTTAGTTCGGAGCACATCTGCTCCAACCGATTGGTCAAACTGGGCCAATCCGATCTTCAGTCTCTAACTAAGTAAGAGACGAAGTGGAGAGGTTGGGCTTAATAATCTTGCAAGACCGTTCTCTTCAATTAACGGTATCAACCTAGGGCAAACAGGTAGGACTACTCCTGTATGGCCCCTCATGCAAATATAGAATTGAGTCTATAATATTTCATCGATGCCACACGACAGAGCTCTACGTTACAACAAACTTGCCAAGAAGACTGAGGTCCAATTCTTTTCAGCCCGGGGATCCCATCAAGGTAATGCCGCTTGAATTCACTGCCAAACTATTGTAGCTATAGCCTAATCTCATTATGCTGGTCTCATGAAATAGATCCGACAGTTCTCAACTATATTTCCAACGTATTCTGTTTAGAACCAAACGTGATAAATATAATGATTTGAACCGATTTGGTGAAGTAATTTTGTGGGAAACCGACTGTTTGTTGAAACGTGACTTTCACATATAGACGTAAAGTTAATGGCGAGGTGCGGAAACCATTCTTGAGATGTCACAGAGTATAAATGTGTAGGCCTCCAAATACACTGAGGGATTTACCGCCCTGCACAGATCACGTGCATTTCTCAGAACCAAGTATTTTCTGTTTCAATCTGCTGTTTCACCAAGCTGTGAAGCCAGGTGAGATTTGTGTCAACAGGTAAATTCTGCAGTACGATTATATGTAGTTTGGATGGAAACGATCACTCAGGTTAAGGAGTCGTCTTTACTTGATCGTATCACCGACTGTCAGACATAGCTTAATTGGTCTGGGTGTCCTCAAATCGACACAACGTAGATGTAAGAATGGGCGTTTCCTTTTATAAACTTTAACATCAGCCATGTCAGCCTGTGTGCGAACCTCTAACTGTCGATATCTGCGTATCAAGGAAAATGACCAGTACCGATCTTGTCACGATATATACAGGGCAATATTACGTTATCAATGTGAGGTTCTGAATCTTTGACCTTGAATTATGCAGGTATTATGCAGTTGTGCTGAAGGTCGATTACTGGCGGTGACGTGCCTCCTATGGCACACAAAGTCCGAATATCTTGCCTATATGGATCACTGTTTGTTTACTTACAACGTTCGCCTGTCTGGTCCAAATATAAAAAAAACTCTGATAACAGTCCGTCTGTTAGATGATATCCTATGTCAGTTGTCATAGCGGCCTCCTTGGCCCAGGGTAACAGCACGCCACCACGGCGCAATAACCAAAAAGCCTTCCACCAATTGCGATCGCTGTGAGTTCAAGTCCAGCTCATGCTGGCTTCCTCTCCTGCCCCATGTGGAAAGATCTGCCAGCTTCATTCGGATGGTCTTGGGGTGCCCCCTCCACCCCGCTCCGTTTTCCTTCCACCATAATGCTGGCTGGCGTCATATAATTGAGGTATTCGTGAATACGGCATAAAACATCACTCAAATAAACAAATAAATATTGTTAGAGGTAAATTGTTAGGACAGTTGATCTGTGAGCTATCCGATCAGTTGTAGGTAAAACCGCACTCTGTAAATAACGGCCAGTGCATGCGAAGACCAACATTTTTAGGATTATGTGCACATTCTTGAGTTCGGCGTAAAACACCTGTAAAATAAATAAATACAATCTATTGCTCATAAGATCAAAGCTAAATAATGTGTGTATACATAAATGGTTCTAAAAGTAAATACAATCTGAATATTATGTATGGATTTAGACACATTATCTTCAGCCTTACTATAACATGTATAGATGATGTCTCCGTGCCTATTGTACAATGTTAACACGCAAATCTACATATATATATATATATAACTTGAACCAAACTGCTGAATTCATTTAAGGAAAACTTTTATGTTTGTTAAAATATTGCATTCGCATGTAAAGTTAAAAGGGAACTGTGCGAAGCATTGTGAGGATGTCAGAGAGTGCAAAAGCATATTAAGGGATTTACCTCCCCTGCTTAGATAACGTGTATTACTCAGAACTAAGTATTTTCTATTTCAGTCTGCGCAGTTTCATCAAGTAGTGAAGCACGGTGGGAATTGTTTCTACAGGTAAGTCCTGTAAGATGAGGTAGGTCTGTGTTTATGTCGGAATGTTTCTGTCAGGTGAGGGTGTTGTCGTTTACTCGATCATTTGACCGTCTCTCAGACAGTGTTTAATTGGTCTGGTCGTCCTCCATTGGACAAGAAGTCGACGTACGACTTGGGGTGTGTCTTTGAATAGACTCTACTCTCAGGCCTGTGTGTGAACCTTCGACACCGTCTATCAACAGTCGGAATATTTTCTTCTTAAGGAAAATGATTGATTTATTTAAGTTCCACTTCATACTGTTTAATTATGTCGACCTTCTCACTATACCCAGGACGATAATACGTTATGAATGTATTTGTCTGAAGCTATGACCTTGAAAGGCATAATGTATGGTTTTGCTGAAGGTTATTGTTTGCCGGTGACGTGTTGTCTGGGGTTGGGCCTACAGACATGTAAACAGCCAGAACAACCCGCATGTAAGGATCGCTGTTTGTTTATTTACAATGTTCGCCGCTCTGCTCCAAATATAAAAACTGTCTTAGTCAAAAATTGTTTAGTTAGGATATTCATGTTCTCATATTCCAGGCGAGGCAGAAACAAACACCATTTTTGAGGTGTTCCGTTTGACCCGACTCGAGTTTGATCTTTGGTCTCCCGACTTCAAAGCGGACTCAAACATAAGGAACGTATTACACTGTATAAGTAAATCGAATCTTAAAATTATGTACTGAATTGCACGCAGGATTTTCAAAGTCACGCAACTAAAAGGGTACATCCATGATTAACTCAGCAGGCATAACAACCTAGCCCGCTGATCACCAATAATGGGGTATGTAACCTGACACAGCTGAGCCAGTCAGAAAAGCCGTATACTGCATGAAGGTCTACTTATACATTAGCTCGAGCTGTGTGTATGGAGATATAACAGACGCTGGCCTACTTCTGCAGTCTACCTGAGGTTACATATCTTCGATCCAGGCTTTTTGGTTCCCTCTAAACTGTCCCTGTCATAACATTGTATCTAACTGGACATGTAACTCACATTTCTATGGCGGAGCGAAAGCTGCATTTACGCTTTAAACATTTTGTCTGATCAGTGTTGATCGAGGGTATAGCAGCTCTGTTGTAGTCTGTACTTCTGTGGTTTCTGACAATAACATAATAAAACACTGGGAGCTGGAAGACTTTGACCTTAATTCATATCTGTTTTAATCTAAGTAAGAAATGTTCGTGTTAATCGTCACTATTAGTAATGTGATATTTATTATATTTCTAAAATTCTGCAGATAGAGATGTTCCAAAGGTTTGGGCCTATTATCGTACAGTATTTAGGGTCAAGTTACCTTCGTGACCACACAAATCTGCTAATTGTGGGTGGGAGCTATATACCTATCGAACACATGTGCCCAAACCGTCTTGACCATACCTTTGTCAAAAATGTCTCTTGTGCGTAATGAAAGGTAGAATCGCTAATTTTCTAATTGACCAGAATGGATTCCTTTCCGGGAAAGCGACATGCACATACTCTCCTCGTACATGTATAGGCGCTTTAATGCTTCTTAAATGAGAATTGGGGGATAACGACTAACAGTGCTGTACCCAATATGTTGTTGGACCACGAGAACAGACGGAGGCAGTGTGCTGTCTTGAACGTTAATATTTTTGTAAGTAGGAACACCCTCACAGGTGACAGTCTGAGCAATTTGCCGTTTTTATTTCAGGAATAAAACCCGAGAGAATAATGGCCGAAAGCAAGCAGAATCGAGATGATGTTCTCACATGTTCTGTATGTATGGAAACATTCCGGGAACCAGTAATGCTACCCTGTCAGCACAGTTTTTGTAGGGAATGCATTGGTTTATATGCTGACAAGTCCAAACCTGTACAGACAGATAAGACCTCCGGAAACACTGGGAATGAGGACGTTCATCAGCAGATAGCATGCCCTGTGTGTCGGGCACCGACCAGTCTGGGGAGAGAAGGTGTAGCTGGTCTGCCTCCCAACTTTCACCTGGCGGAAATTGTGGAGAAGTTGTCTGCTGTAAAGGTTGAGGATGACATCCCATATTGTTCAATGTGTGAGGACAATCATGCTAAAGCTGTCAAGTTTTGTACTAAGTGCGATATGTTCTACTGTCAGGAATGTCTTGCAAATTACCATCCAACGAGAGGGCCTCTAAAACGGCATCGACTGATTTCCTCCCTGGAGTACCTCGCCCAGGAAATCTCACAGGGTCAAGTTAGCAGGGACCACCAATCAACTCAGCAGCCGTCCTGTGCCAGGCACGGTCAGCCATTCGGCTTGTACTGTGTACCGTGTCGGATGGTGATCTGTATGGGGTGTGTGGTTGACCACCCGGAACATGCTGTGCGGGATATACCATCTGCAGCTGAGAAGAACAAGGTAATGCGAAAAGGACATTTGTATATCATCCATCAACCAAAATAGATGTTCAGAGTCAATAATTGCAACGTCAATTCCCTAAAAAATGATTAACACAAACCAGGAAAATAATTAAGAAATTGAGTAAGTTCAAAATTACTTTGGAACCATGCTAAGAGAAGTAGTAAACAGTTTTCAATGATGTTAGAAAGACGCAAGGAATGTTCTATTCGAATAACTTAAACCACTATCTAAATCGTGTACCATGCTAGTATATAAATCGATACTCAAAATAAATATGACATGATTTGGAACTATATATTCACCCAAAGTTTTTCATCTTTAGAGAAGAATGGGGCTTTTTGTCCTGCACTGTAGTGAGTCGTTTGAAATGCGGATTTGTTAATGTACCGTTTTTCCCATTACAGCTAGCTGTTTTGAACAAGACTAGCGAACTGGAGAAAGTCTTACAAGAAACTAAAGAATCACTGTCAGGAGTTACGAGGCTGCACAATAAGATACAGGTTGGTATTTTCCATGACACCTGTTCAGCCTGTCTTGCAAAGCATACCTGGGTGACTTATTTTGACTATTTAGAGTATTGCTATCATTCACAAGTCCAGGTAACACACACCTGTCAATTATCTAGTCTTGATGAAGCTGTCTTCTGTCACATATTATACATGTAGATTACAATTAAAGAGTTAAACCTGAACAGTGACGACTTTTTATAAGAGCTTAAACAGGGGAATGCACGGACTGGTGCGGGAATTCATTTGCGTGAAGGACGAGTCTATTTTACCTATTTCTGGTTTATCTAATCAGACTCAATCATATCATATTAATCGTATCATTAATATGACTTTCTTCTCATTGACACACACGCAATATGCCCACCTCGGGCAATTCCATTTGATATATCATCGCCGATCATACGCTGTCATAATAATATCCATAATATATATACGTACACCATTTGATCTGATGGGGCGACTCGTTTGCGTTTGAATCAGCCCCAGGCATCTGAGGTACTGTCCGAAGCATCTAAGGCTCCACCATCTCGCCCTGCTCGGAGCATCATTTGTTGATGACACGACCCTTTTGGGGATTGAACCACGTACCTTAGGGTTTGATTCGACACTTACATGTACATCACTGGACTACAGGGAAATCCCCTCCATCCTGGAGATGCATTGTAGACACAGCTGTATGGGGCTTATATTTCAACCTGTTACACATACATATATAACTTCTTGAACACACAGTTCTAAAGATCTGGATGAGGTAATAAACGATTTTTTTGTTTGGCAGGAAAACCAGGAACTTCACACTCAGGAGGTAGAAAAGGCTTATTGTGCAGCCTTGGAATCTTTACAAGCCTGGAGACAGCACTCCATAGATGGCATAAAAACCCGCTGTTCACAGTGGAGTGTGGATTGTAGTGCTATACTCAAACATATTCAGCTACAGACCCAGGAAATGGAGAGGATGGTACAAGCTTCCAAAGATTTCTTAGCGTCAATGGACGTCGAGATATTACAGGTAAGTTAAACATGCACATTCTCTAACACTGGATCTGCTGCCTCAACTCCAGATGTTACCCATGACCCAGCCACCCTTAGAAACTGTGACCACGTGTTCAAATCCACCTCATGCTGCCAGATCTACCAAAGTTTTAGATCCTGAGTTCATCAGCTTTATTTTGCTCAGTGGTACCCTCCGGTCGCTGTCCACTTTTCCACCCATAACCGTACCACTGTCCGATTAAAGTAATATGTAATGTTAAATTATATTTTATGCTGTTTTTCAAAAACATGGTTTGTATGTAAACAGATCTTTGTGGAAAATTGCATTGTATGAAACACCATGGAATTTATTAACCGGAATTGAGAGTTGATGTGGACTATGTAGTAAATCAGGGAATGGTGTAAATCTTTGAATTAAAAGCCAAGGGTGCCTGTGTACTTGGAGAGGTAAGACATTTCAGTTATAACTGTGTTCTTGCTACATGTTGAGGTGAAAGTATAGCTACAGTATCTCAGTTTGGGTTATCATCTTTACATGATTTAATATGTGTTTTCAATTCTGTTTGTTGACAGGGTTCCACGCTCTTCACCAAAACGTATGTATAAATGTGTTATACCTCTCTAGGATTGTTATGCATGTACACATGACAATAGTAGATGTGTTTCTGTAACATTGAGTACCAGCACTGTAGTTGTCCAAAACATGACCCAAGTGTAAAATATATCTAGTGTTCAAACATACGTTTGTCAAATCAGATCTAACCTACTAGGGATAGTACATCATAGCATTCTAGCTATGTACACAAGATTACTACACGACTTTGTCTCTTTGTTTTCTCTCCTCTTCTCACAGAATTGATGACCAGCTGAATGAGATAAAAGCACATCTGGAGGAACATGAGGTCGGCAAACAGAAGCTTCTAGCTTTTGTACAGCGTGACCTTGTTGTCCCTAGACACGTGACAGTAAAAGAGACAGTGGAAGAAAGTCAGGACTTAGAAGCAGCAGTCAATGTACAAATGTCACGCCCACGTGTTACAAGTAGGTTCTTATATGTATAAAATGTAGAGTGTGCCTAGAGGACATAAACGACTGTAGGGTTTACATTATTATGTGCATGGAGGACAGACATAAAATGGATAAGGTGCACAGCCGTTTGTGTGCAAAACACACGATAAACTGTGTTAAGGAAACAAACGGATATGAGCTGCAATACAGTTGGGTGCCCCAAGAAAATGAACAGTATTCAAAGAGAAACGAAAGTGATAAGAGTTTACAAAAAGCACAAATAATATGAGGTGTACGCTGTTGTGTTAACAAAACACAGACTAATGTCAGGTTTACAGTAGGGTGTGGGCAAAAGACACAAAGTAAGGCAAGGTGTACAGTAGGGTGTACAAAAAACACACAAACTAATGTCAGGCATGGATTAGGGTGTACACAAAACATAAACTTATGTCAGGCATTCATTGAGGTGTCCACAATAAACACAAACTAAGCTGAGGCATGTATTAGGGTGTTTACAAAACATAAACTTATGTCAGGCATTCATTGAGGTGTCCACAACAAATACAAACTAAGCTGAGGTATGTATTAGGGTGTACACAAAACATAAACTTATGTCAGGCATTCATGGAGGTGTCCACAACAAATACAAACTAAGCTGAGGCATGTATTAGGGTGTTTACAAAACATAAACTTATGTCAGGCATTCATTGAGGTGTCCACAACAAATACAAACTAAGCTGAGGTATGTATTAGGGTGTACACAAAACATAAACTTATGTCAGGCATTCATGGAGGTGTCCACAACAAATACAAACTAAGCTGAGGCATGTATTAGGGTGTTTACAAAACATAAACTTATGTCAGGCATTCATTGAGGTGTCCACAACAAATACAAACTAAGCTGAGGCATGTATTAGGGTGTTTACAAAACATAAACTTATGTCAGGCATTCATTGAGGTGTCCACAACAAACACAAACTAAGCTGAGGTATGTATTAGGGTGTTTACAAAACAGATACAAACAAATGTGAGGCAGACAATAGGGTGGGCAAAAAGATACAAACTAAGCTGAGGCATGTATTAGGGTGTTCACAAAACATAAACTTATGTCAGGCATTCATTGAGGTGTCCACAACAAATACAAACTAAGCTGAGGCATGTATTAGGTGTTTACAAAAAATATACAAACTAATGTGAGACATGCACTAGGTGGGCAAAACAGATACACACTAATGTGAGGCAGACAATAGTGTGGGCAAAAAGATACAAATTCACGTGAGGCATGCAATGTGGTGGGCAAACAGACACAAAATAATGTGAGGCGTGCATTAGGTGGGCAAAAAGATACAAACCAACGTGAGAGATGCTATAGGGTGAGCAAACAAGATACAAACTAATGTGAGGTATACAGTATGATGTGCAGAGAAGACACAAACTACTGTGAGATATAGGGTAGGGTGTGCAGAGTCTAATGTGAGGTATACAGTAGGGTGTACACAGAAGACACAAACCAATGTGATGTATGCAGTAGGGTGTACCCAGAAGGCACAGACTAATGTGAGGTATACAGTAGGGTGTGCACAGAAGACACAAACCAATGTGATGTATGCAGTAGGGTGTACCCAGAAGATACAGACTAATATGAGGTATACAGTAGGGTGTACACGGAAGACACAAACCAATGTGATGTATGCAGTACGGTGTACCCAGAAGGCACAGACTAATGTGAGGTATATAGTAGGGTGTGCACAGAAGACACAAACTAGTGTCAGGCATATAGTAGGGTGTGCCCAGAGGACACAAACTAGTGTCAGGCATATAGTAGGATGTTACCAGAAGACACAGACTAATGTTAGGTTTAGAGGAGGATGTGTACAGAAGAAACAAACTAATGTTAGGTGTGCAGTAGTGTGTGCACAGAAGACACAGACTAATGTGAGGTATACAGTAGGATGTGCCCAGAAAACACAAACTAATGTGAGGTATACAGTAGTGTGTGCACAGAAGACACAGACTAATGTGGGGTATACAGTAGGATGTGCCCAGAAAACACAAACTAAAGTAAGGTATACAGTAGGGTGTGCCCAAAAGACAAAAACTAATGTAAGGTAAACAGTAGAGTGTGCCCAGAAGACACAAACTAGTGTGAGGTATATATTAGGGTGTCCACTGAAAACACAGACTGATGTTAGCTATAGAGGAGGGTGTGTACATAAGATACAAACTAATGTGAGGTATATAGTAGCGCGTGCAGAGAAATTTCAGAGTAATGTTAGGTATGCAGTAGGGTGTTGCACAGAAGACACAGACTAATGTAGGGTATACAGTAGGGTGTACACGGAAGACACAAACTGATGTAAGGTATACAGTATGATGTGCACAGAAGACACAACTAATGTGAGGTATACAATATGGTGTGCCTAGAACACACAAACTAGTGTGACATATATGGTAGGGTGTGCACCTAAAACACAGACTAATGTGAGTTATACAGTAGGCTGTGCCCAGAAGACACAGACTAGTGCGAGGTAAAAAGTAAGGTGTGCCCATAAGACACAGACTAATGTGAGGTATAGAGGCGGATGTGTACAGAAGACACAGACTAATGTGAGGTATAGAGGAGGATGTGTACAGAAGACACAGACTAATGTGAGGTATAGAGGAGGATGTGTACAGAAGACACAGACTAATGTGAGCTATAGAGGAGGATGTGTACAGAAGATACAAACTAATGTAAGGTATACAGTAGAGCGTGCACAGAAGACACAGACTAATGTGAGGTATACAATATGGTGTGCTTAGAAGACACAAACTAGTGTGACGTATATAGTAGAGTGTGTACAGATAACACAGACTAATGTGAGGTATACAGAAGGGTGTGTACAGAAGACAGACCAATATGAGGTATACACTCCGGTGTGCCCAGAAAACACAAACTAATGTGAGGTATACACTAGGGTGTGCACAAAAGACAAAGACTAATGCAAGGTATACTGTAGCGTGTACACAGAACACACAAGCTAATGTAAGGTATACTGTATGATGTACACAGAAGACACAACTAATGTGAGGTATACAATATGGTGTCCCTAGAAGACACAAACTAGTGTGACGCTGAAAACACAGACTAATGTGAGGTATACAGTAGGGTGTGTACAGATAACACAGACTAATGTGAGGTATACAGTAGGATGTGACCAGAAGACACAAAGTAATGTGAGGTATACAGAAGGATGTGTACAGGAGACAGATCAATATGAGGTATACAATCCGGTGTGCCCAGAAAACACAAACTATTGTGAGGTATACAGTAGGATGTGACCAGAAGACACAAACTAATGTGAGTATACAGTAGGATGTGACCAGAAGACACAAACTAATGTGAGGTATACAGTAGGATGTGACCAGAAGACACAAATTAATGTGAGGTATACAGAAGGGTGTGTACAGAAGACACAGGCTAATGTGAGGTATACAGTGGGATGTGACCAGAAGACACAAACTAATGTGAGGTATACAGAAGGGTGTGTACAGAAGACACAGACTAATGTGAGGTGAACAGCAGGGTGTGTACAGAAGACACAAACTAATGTGAGGTATACAGAAGGGTGTGTACAGAAGACACAGACTAATGTGAGGCATACAGTTGGGTGTGTACAGATAACACAAACTAATGTGAGATATACAGAAGGGTGTGACCAGAAGACACAAACTAATGTGAGGTATACAGTAGGATGTGACCAGAAGACACAAACTAATATGAGGTATACAGATGGGTGGTACAGAAGATACAAACTAATGTGAGGTATACAGAAGGGTGTGTACAGAAGACAGACTAATGTGAGGTATACGCTAGGATGTGTACAGATAACACAGACTAATGTGAGGTATACAGAAGGGTGTGTACAGAAGACACAAACTAATGTGAGGTATACAGAAGGATGTGACCAGAAGACACAAACTAATGTGAGGCATACAGAAGGGTGTGTACAGAAGACACAAACTAATGTGAGGTATACAGAAGGGTGTGACCAGAAGACAGACTAATGTGAGGTATACAGAAGGGTGTGTACAGAAGACAGACCAATATGAGGTATACAATCCGGTGTGCCCAGAGGACACAAACTAATGTGAGGTATACAGTAGGATGTGACCAGAAAACACAAACTAATGTGAGGTATACAGTAGGATGTGATCAGAAGACACAAACTAATGTGAGGTATACAGAAGGGTGTGTACAGAAGACAGACCAATATGAGGTATACAATCCGGTGTGCCCAGAAGACACAAACTGACGTGATGTATAGTAGGATGTGACCAGAAGGCACAAACTAATGTGAGGTATACAGAAGGGTGGTACAGAAGACACAAACTAATGTGAGGTATACAGAAGGGTGTGTACAGAAGACAGACCAATATGAGGTATACAGTAGGGTGTGCCCAGAAGACACAGACTAATGTGAGGTATACAGTAGAATGTGACCAGAAGACACAAACTAATGTGAGGTATACAGAAGGGTGGTACAGAAGACACAAACTAATGTGAGGTATACAGAAGTGTGTGTACAGAAGACAGACCAATATGAGGTATACAGTAGGGTGTGCCCAGAAGACACAGACTAATGTGAGGTGAAAAGCAGGATGTGTACAGAAGAGACAAGCTAATGTGAGGTATACAGAAGGGTGTGTACAGAAGACACAGACTAATGTGAGATATACAGAAGGGTGGTACAGAAGACAGACCAATATGAGGTATACAATCCGGTGTGCCCAGAGGACACAAACTAATGTGAGGTATACAGAAGGGTGTGTACAGATAACACAGACTAATGTGGGGTATACAGCAGGATGTGCCCAGAAGACACAAACTAATGTGAGGCATACAGTAGGATGTGTACAGGAGACAGACCAATATGAGGTATACAATCCGGTGTGCCCAGAGGACACAAACTAATATGAGGTACACAGTAGGATGTGACCAGAAGACACAAACTAATGTGAGGTATACAGAAGGGTGGTACAGAAGACACAAACTAATGTGAGGTATATGGTAGGATGTGACCAGAAGACACAAACTATTGTGAGGTATACAATAGGATGTGACCAGAAGTCACAAACTAATATGAGGTATACAGAAGGGTGGTACAGAAGACACAAACTAATGTGAGGTATACAGTAGGCTGTACCCAGAGGACACAAACTAATGTGAGGTATACAGTAGGATGTGATCAGAAGACACAAACTAATGTGAGGTATACAGAAGGATGTGAGCAGAAGACACAGACTAATGTGAGGTATACAATAGGGTGTGTACAGAAGACACAGACTAATATGAGGTATACAGAAGGGTGTGACCAGTAGACACAAACTAATGTGAGGTATCCAGTATGATGTGACCAGAAGACACAAATTAATATGAGGTATACTGAAGGGTGTGACCAGTAGACACAAACTAATGTGAGGTATACAGTAGGATGTGACCAGTAGACACAAACTAATGTGAGGTATACAGTAGGGTGTGACCAGAAGACACAAACTAATGTGAGGTATACAGTAAAGTGTGTACAGAAGACAGAAAAATGTGAGGTATACGCTAGGATGTGTACAGAAGATACAAACTAATATGAGGTATACGATAGGCTGTTCCCAGCAGACACAAACTAGTGTGAGGTAAATAGTAGGGTGTGCCCAGAAGACACAGACTAATGTGAGGTATAGAGGAGGATGTGTACGGAAGATACAAACTGATGTGAGGCATACAGTAGGATGTGCCCAGAAGACACCAGCTAATGTGAGGTATACAGTAGGATGTGCCCAGGAGACACAAACTAAGGTGAGGTATACAGTAGGGTGTGCCCAGAAGACACAAACTAATGTGAGATGTACAATAGGGTGTTCACAGAGGACACAAACTAATGTGAGATAGAAAATAGTGTATGGTTCATGTAAAGTGTTCTGTGAGTTCAGAAGTCAAAAGGCATTTAGTAGGCCATCCTTAGAAATTTAAAGCTATATACAGCATGGTTTGGTAAAAAATAAATATAAATGTAGTGAATACAACATTATGGTTTTATCCAATAAAAGGGAAAGTACATTGCAGAGTTGTGTATTAGCAGCTGTACAGTTAAAACAGGACAGATAGTAGGGTGTCCCTGGATGTTTACAATATGTGCACAAATCAGTAGGTGTACAGTTAGAACAGGACAGATAGTAATTTTCCCCCTCAGTGTCCCCAGTATGTGCACAAATAAGCAGGTGTACAGTTAGAACAGGACAGATAGTAATTTTCCCCCTCAGTGTCCCCAGCATGTGCACAAATCAGCAGGTGTACAGTTAGAACAGGACAGATAGTAATTTTTCCCCTCAGTGTCCCCAGTATGTGCACAAATCAGCAGGTGTACAGTTAGAACAGGACAGATAGTAATTTTTCCCCTCTGTGTCCCCAGTATGTGTACAAATCAGCAGGTGTACAGTTAGAACAGGACAGATAGTAATTTCCCCCCTCAGTTTCCCCAGTATGTGTACAAATCAGCAGGTGTACAGTTAGAAAAGGACAGATAGTAATTTTCCCCCTCAGTGTCCGCAGTATGTGTACAAATCAGCAGGTGTACAGTTAGAACAGGACAGATAGTAATTTTCCCCCTCAGTGTCCCCAGTATGTGTACAAGTCAGCAGGTGTACTGTTAGAACAGGACAGATATCACCCAGACTCAGTGTCCCCAGTATGTGTACAAATCAGCAGGTGTACAGTTAGAACAGGACAGATAGTAATTTTCCCCCTCAGTGTCCCCAGTATGTGCACAAATCAGCAGGTGTACAGTTAGAAAAGGACAGATAGTAATTTTCCCCCTCAGTGTCCGCAGTATGTGTACAAATCAGCAGGTGTACAGTTAGAACAGGACAGATAGTAATTTTCCCCCTCAGTGTCCCCAGTATGTGTACAAATCAGCAGGTGTACAGTTAGAACAGGACAGATAGTAATTTTCCCCCTCAGTGTCCCCAGTATGTGCACAAATCAGCAGGTGTACAGTTAGAACAGGACAGATAGCAATTTTTCCCCTCCGTGTCCCCAGTATGTGTACAAGTCAGCAGGTGCACAGTTAGAACAGGACAGATAGTAATTTTCCCCCTCAGTGTCCCCAGTATGTGCACAAATCAGCAGGTGTACAGTTAGAAAAGGACAGATAGTAATTTTCCCTCTCAGTGTCCCCAGTATGTGCACAAATCAGCAGGTGTACAGTTAGAACAGGACAGATATCACCCAGGCTCAGTGTCCCCAGTATGTGCACAAATCAGCAGGTGTACAGTTAGAACAGGACAGATAGTAATTTTCCCTCTCAGTGTCCCCAGTATGTGCACAAATCAGCAGGTGTACAGTTAGAACAGGACAGATATCACCCAGGCTCAGTGTCCCCAGTATGTGCACAAATCAGCAGGTGTACAGTTAGAACAGGACAGATATCACCCAGGCTCAGTGTGCCCAGTATGTGTACAAATCAGCTGGTGTACTGTTAGAACAGGACAGATATCACCCAGGCTCAGTGTCCCCAGTATGTGTACAAATCAGCAGGTGTACAGTTAGAACAGGACAGATATCACCCAGGCTCAGTGTCCCCAGTATGTGTACAAATCAGCAGGTGTACTGTTAGAACAGGACAGATATCACCCAGGCTCAGTATGCCCAGTATGTGTACAAATCAGCAGGTGTACTGTTAGAACAGGACAGATATCACCCAGGCTCAGTGTCTGGGTAATATTTACCTCATGAGTAGAAATCAACAAGTTTACTGCCAGAGCAGGACAAATGGCAGTGTAGCCCTCATTGTCTGAGTGATATATACTTTATGTGTACAGATTAGCAAGCGCAATGTAAGAGCAGGACACATGGCAGCGTACCCCTCAGTGTCTGAGTGATATTTACCTCATGTGTACAAATCAGCAGGTGTACTGTTATGACAGAACAGATAACATATTGTACCCCTGAGTGTCTGAGTGATATTTACCCCACGTGTACAAATCAGCAGGTGTACTGTTAGCACAGAACAGATAACATATTGTACCCCTGAGTGTGTGGGTGATATATACCTCACGTGTACAAATCAGCAGGTGTACTGTTAGGGCAGAACAGATAACATATTGTACCCATGAGTGTGTGGGTGATATTTACCCCTGTGGACAAACCAACAGGTGTACTGTTAGGACAGAACAGACAACATATTATAGCCTATCCCTCAGTGTCTAAACCTGTGATATTTAACATATATCTGATAACAGAATATATGTCAACTCTCTTAATTACTAATGAAACAAGTATCCAAATAAAAACTCACCATTATTTGCTAGACTCAAATGTAGTCAAACATATATTTCAAAGGGAAAAAAACCACTCATATGTGTTTCATTATTAATATTAAATGGTAGAGATTCCAGTTATGTATATAGAAATAATTGTTGATCTAGATGTATGTCCTCACTTGATATAAGTTTATTTTTAATATCTAAATACATTAACTCTCTTTTAAAAGATCTATGGAAAAAAATTGAATCCAATACTTCTTTACTACTAGTAATTCTGATGGGTTAAATAGTCTTTGGGGTATTGTGGCAAAAGAAAGTCACTTGTTAAGTTATGCGTGGCGAGTTACCTCCCTTACTAGACAGATGGCTTCGGTAGCTAGTTCCAGGCCTACTACAGCTTCAAAGTGAATTGTGTGTTCAAATGTGCCATAACTGACAACTAAAACCCTGTGCCGGACAGAGGAAGGTATTATTCTTGTTGTAAGTGATAAGTTTCAAACAAATTAGAGCGATAAAAGAGCGATATTTTAAACCAGTACTTTGTCTATGTCATACCCGTCATTTAGTGATGGATCCAGTTCTTGTCGAAGCTCAACTCTTTTAAACTGGCTGAAAATGACAGAGATCCGTGTATAAATTACATTCATACCAGCGATATGTGTCATTTTAGTCCAAGAGATTGTGTTGAGAAGGTAAAACTACGGTATGTGTACAGGTATTTACACCTCAGTCTTACAGCGTGTGTTTATGATTTTCTGTTGTTCATGCTGCTTCTGTTGTGTTTTTGCAGAGCCGACGCTGAGATTCACAGAGACAGACGACAGTGAGCTGAGAATCACCGACAGCGGCTGTGTGGTAAAGGCTGAGGGCTTGTACGGGAGGTGGATGAGAGCTGTGACAGACGGGCGTTACCAGACGGGCAGGTACTACTGGGAGATATACATCACCTGTTCACATGACTGTAACTGTCTTGTAGGAGTGACACAGGAGAGCTGTGGTGTGAGTGAGGAGACAGACCCTGGCTGTAACTCCTGGTACATTGAGATGGTGTACCGTGGTGATGAGGTCAGGTGTTATAGTCACAGTGGTGGTGGTGAGGAGATCAAACCTGGCTATCGACAGTACAGACGTTACACACGACCTCTTCACCTGGGTGTGTACCTGGACTGTGATGAGCACACACTGACAGTCCTGGACTGTGACAACAACCAGGTAATGTACACTGACAGTGATGTTATCGTCACAGAGCCTCTCGTGCCATCGGTTGGGTTTGCTGTCTGGTCTGGATCTGTGTCTGCTCGTCTGGTAACGGGTGACTCTGTGACTCTGCCTCCAGTTCTCTGTGATATGATAAGCACTTCCTGACCATCGGGTAATTTTTCGTTACATCTTTTCCATAGTATTACATTTTGTTGAAATAGACTCTTTTTTAAAAAAATAAATGACCATTTTGTAGATGTTTTAGTTAATGTCAGCAGTGTGGCTAATTCAGTATGTATAGCTTCTTCTGCAAAGTGGTCAGTGATCTGTCACAAGCTTACAGCTTGATGTAGTTATACACAGTCTGTCTGACTTGTCCTGAACATCAAATAATATACTCAACATGGCACATGTAGTAATTCTTTTTGTGTTCTGTAACTTTAGTTCCTAAGGAAAAAAAACTAAATTAGAAAAATATACCTTACCCTTTTAGGTTAGACGAGAGCATTCATTTTCCTTAATAATTATGTAATAAATCATCAACCTCAAAATTATATATACCCTAACTTTCGCGTGGCACTATGGCACTATGCCATACCTCTACATGCATCTTACACATTTGGCTACAGCATTCTCAGCTACCTTTTTTTTTTTTAGCTGTAGTGGCAGAAAGTGAAGTCATAACATTTTCTTACCTTGGTAACCTCTAGAGAGGTGGGTAATACCAATGGGGCAAAAGTTTTCAGTTCTATCCAAAACAAATAAAATTCTGATGTATTTTGTTTAGACTTGTTAGATGCAAAGTAGCATAGCAGAAATTTATAGTGTATGAAAAAAAAAACAACTTTAGTGCCTCTGTGTCAGTTTTTGCCCATCAGTCAGACTTCAGTTTGGAGGCAAATCTTGGACCCAATTTCCTGAATTGCTCATGTGTAACAAAGAGGACAAAGTTTTACAATTTTTTGTTAGTAATGTCTTCATATAAATTTGGCATTAAAAGCAACATCTTACATGGCTAATGGCAAAAATCAAATTTCAGGGCTAGTGATCCACCTGAGTTGTTACTCTACACGTTAGTGTCCTGGATAAGATGTTTTGTGGAGAACGGGGTTTAAATTTCTTTTCTGTCAAAAAAGAAAATCTGCGGAAATGAAGATTTACTTTGTATTTCCTTAAAATGCAACACCTGTTGTCTTTAGTTGCTATTTAATTTTACCAGTTCTCCCCATCTGCACAGAAGTTATGTAAGAATTGCTCGGCCTATCTCCACTTGTACCTGTAGGAAGGAATTTTAAAAAAAAAACTAAACAAAATTTTTATTATCATTGTTACACATAAGATAAGAAGCAGATCAACTTTTAGACCTATTTTGAAACACAACATTAGCATATTTAATGTTGTAAAGTCACTTTGCATACAACAAAATTGTAATATATAATTGTGCATTGCTATACTAAGTGTCATACATGTATGTATGTGTTTCAGAATATGTGATAAAAATAATTTGCTACATCTAAATATATTCATGCTGAAACAGTTCTGGTCAAATAAATGCAATCTTATACTCACCTGTGTAAGTGAAATTTGGAAATACAAGCCTTATAAGTGTGCGGGGGAAATTTTGCATAAATAGCAGGATGAGGGGTAGACAGGGTTGGGGTTGTAATGGTTGGGGATAATCCATGGTAAAAAGTAGTCCAGTTAAGTTAAGACACTCACAACTTGACCTGAAATTTGTCAGATTCCACTTCAAAAATATATATCCTCTTCTAAACTTCTGTGTGGTGCCATGCCATATCTGTACATGCAATGTGCACTTTTCTTTACAACGTATCAAAAATCAACCTAGCATTACTGCCATTCGTTTGAACTGTGGTTGCTGGAAGTGAAGTCATAACATCTTGTTACCTCGGTAACCTTCATGGGGTGGGTAATAATATTGGGCAGAAGGTTTATAGTTCTATCCAAAACAAATAAAATTCCGACATAATTTAACTGAATGCAAAATAGCAGTGCAGAAATTTATAGTGTGTCTTTGTGGCAGTTTTGTCCAGTTTTTCCATTGCTCGTTCACACTTCAGTTCAGAAGAAAATCTTCGACCCAGTTGCCCGAATTGCGCATACTGAAGGTATATATGAGGTTTGAGGTGTACCAGGTGTAACATATCTGATGGTGTGTCTGAGGTATACATGTACTTGGGGGCGAAGGCCTACATGTATTTAAGGTGTATTAAAGCCAAATCTGAGGCACTGTGGTTGGTAAAAATATGATGCCTGAGGTGTATCTGAGGTATAGGTGGAGATATAGCTCAGGTATATGCTATTGGCAAGGTGGATGTACCTGAGTGTAACATTTAGCACTCTGTTTTCACTTTTATTTGGACAGAAAACAATCTCAAAACACTAAGCTAATGGCTGTATAAATTATAGACAAATTTAAGTTGTAAGCTTGTAAGTGCATGCAGTTCTTTGTTCACAGTATCTGTAATTTGCAGCTGATTTACAACAACAACAGTGATTTACATTTACGTGAGGCTTTCCAGGTGCTTGAGAAAAATTTAGGGCTTCTCTTTAGATGTTTGTATGTGCTCACACTTTAGAAATTCAGCCCCAGGAAGTATCAGTCAGTGCACAGTTGAGTTCTTTTCCCACAGCCTGGAATATGCACATTGTCAAGGGCAGCAATCTTTGAATAATCAGGGACAAATATACATGTATCCCTGCTATGGGGTTGGTGGATATTTGACACTGAATGGCAGGTGTGTATTGGGGGAGACAAAGGCTTATATTTAGTTTGTAAACATTTTTTGGGGGACAGAAATACATTTGTAATTTTGTAGTCATCATTTTGTTTGAAGTGAAATGCCTGAATCTGAACTCTTATTTTAAAATATTAAAAAAAAGGTGGCTGAGGTTTAAACCAGGTACATGATCACTGCATTATATTCAAAAACTTTCTAAGTTTCTGAGGTGAACCTTAGGTACATCGTCGAACATGTCCAAGTGTTGATATTTTTCAGTTGCCAAGGAGTATTTGAGGTATATTTGAGGTATATTATCTCCTATTCAAATACTGTTCTGTGTTCTTTCGGTATATCTGAGGTATAGACATATGACTGGTGTTAACTTGAAGTACAGTATACCTCAGATAATATAGATGGGGTGTACATACATGTATCTTTACCTCACACTGAGGTATACATGAAACGCACACCCCATATACGCCTCATTTGTATCTTACACTGAGGTGTTCACCTCATGTCTGTAAAGGATATAGGATATAACCTGTCAGTTAAAGTCACCTTTTTCAGCGTAACCCAACAGAACCTCCAATAAAGCCCCATACTTCAACAGGTTTTTTTTTCTATTGTAATAGAAGTTTGTTTAGACAGAATAAAAACAAAAATCTTTTCTATTGACCTATCCTGTAAAGTATGGCTAATGCTATGTCCAACAAAGCATGTGTGCTTAGCGTGCCAGTTCGATGCAATGACCCAGGAACCACTCACTGGCTGGCTTCCTCTCCAGCCCTACATGGGAAGGTCTGGCAGCAACCGGCGGATGGTTATGTGTTTCTCCTGATCTCTGCCCTGTTTCCTCCCACCATGATGCTAGTAGCTGTCATATAAGTATGTACGACCTAAACACCAATCAAATAACTCAAATCTTGATCTCATTGTTTGTTGTATGTTTGGCTGGTTTTTTTTGGGAGGGGGGGGAGTAAGTGTATAGTTGTTACACCGTTTTTCTTAAGTTTTTCTTTTTCAAATTTTGTAAACAATCCTGTCCACGATTTTTATTTCAAAAACCTGATCAATTGTTTTTGCACTGAGCGCCAGCTCTCTTTTATTGCATACATGTTTGAGTAACTACAACATGAGCTGTCTCCTTCCTATGTTTAATTAACTTCATCCAGATCTGTAGACCTACACGTGCTTAAAGTAAATTGACGTGTATAATATACACCCTGGCATTATCTGCTTGTAAGATACTCACGGCAGCTTGTAATGGTACGTATCACTATGTGTGCTCTACAGAATAGGTAGATAGTTCCAGTTAAGTTTAACCTCAAAGACGACCATTCGTCTCCAAGTTGATGTGCAGCTCATGTATCCAGCCGCATAATATGTTGCCTTGTGTAACTTTGCCAGGCTGT
This sequence comes from Liolophura sinensis, assembly GCF_032854445.1. Classification (NCBI taxonomy): domain Eukaryota; kingdom Metazoa; phylum Mollusca; class Polyplacophora; order Chitonida; family Chitonidae; genus Liolophura; species Liolophura sinensis. The sequence goes on along the minus strand of NC_088296.1, from coordinate 24,864,966 downwards.
TTTTGCTCCAAAATCCCCATACATGTATGTTAAAACACACAACAATGTGTCCATCTAAAATGAGCTGGAAAATCATCTTTGATTTCTGAACTTAGCAAATGTAAAATCCTGGCTTTGAGTAATTCTAGACCAGTGACGTATAATAAATTGCAATTAACATCACTGCATTTTTTACCTAATTTTGCATAAGCCATGATGCTAGGAGATGTTTAAATTGCTGCTGTTTATGCATTTACATGAAGAGTTAGAATAAAACCCTGACTGAGGTAAATTGACAAGAGGCCGTATTTCGCCGGTTGCATGTGACCATTTGCCAGCAATCACACTGTTGTGACTGCTCTGGTTTTACTCTCTATGCTGCCCGTCTTTAATTATATTGTACCTGATTTACTTTAAGGAGCGGCGTCATCACTAGTACTGTAGTTATGACAACCTGTGGTCAAGATCATGAGGTCATCTATTATAGAGCATTGCACCGTTACATCTGCTTGCTGTTATTTTTATGTCAGTTGTATTTGTATTCATCTACATGTATGATTCAGTGACATTTTGCCATTGTCCTTTGTGTTCCAACTTTTGAGAAATATGCTAAATAAAAATGAGTGATTATGTATTGTGTAATTCTCGTTTGAATGGTTGCGTTAGTGTCAGTAAAATGTAGTGTTACGGTATTGAAAACGGCAACAGAAAACAGACTCAGTGACTCAATATTACAATGTAAACAATGCTTTATATATAAAATGAGACGTACAGTTTTACAGACAGTTCAACAACAACAACATAAAAAAACATACACATCAGTATTACCGGTCTTTACAAGTTTCCAGTTCACCTTTGCATCCAAGGAATGTATTCCAGGAAATCCAATGTAAAGACCATGGGATAAACACACAATTCACACAAGTCACAAATTGTCCTAGACAGGTACTTCGCCAGGTTAGCGAACACGAACACAGTACACAGGTTACACAGAACTGGAACAGTCAAGCCTTTGAATGACGTCACACCCGCAGAGCACAACACAGGGTAAATACAGGCATGGAGGTATAATCCACTTCAGATCAGTCACAGCTCCCGCAGAAGCTCACAAACGAGCCGTTCAGAGACGTAGAGTAATGTCACCTTGTGGCAGAACGAACGTCCTTTGCAAAACTGAAAACTTCAGTTTAGAGTCCTTGACGACCTTGTCGGTCAGGTGAGGTCAGCGTGTTAAACAAATTACACAGTCCACACTGTATAATCATAATAAAGATCCGAACACCAATAAACGTGACTTCCGCAGAAATTCACATAAACCAGACATCAGTACTACTGTGGTACACAAACGGTGCCGGCATAAAAATCTGTCCTCCCAAATGAAACTGGCATCACCAGCTCATATCAAAATAATGGACTCGATACGAGAGCGTCGCACACTCTCCTGGCTCCCAGTGGATGCAGCAAAAATACCTCCCCTCTGCACAGAAAACACGGCTTATATACGTCCCAGGTGGATTCAACTATTTTTAAACACAGAATTAACAGCCAATGAACAGCCAGTTAAATAAACAGAGCATTGAACAAGGTGCTTTCGGCCAGGTCCGCGCTGTACATATATAACAGGGCCTGTTATGCTTATAACATATAACACAAAGGTCCGCAGACTAACAGTACATGAAAACATTAAATAGTCATACATAACAGTAGTAATATACATTTAAAATAATGAATCGTATTGTTAATTTTTTACGTATTCCAATTTTATAGTTAACATATTCAAGGTGCCTGATGGGTGGGTATCTTATTATTACCTGATGTGTATCTTCTCAGGAGAGCTGCTTTTCATCTATTTCTAATACCGGGTCCACACATTACCTGATGTGTAACTTCTCTGGAGAGCTGATTTTCCTCTCTCTGTAATACCGGGTCCACACATTACTTGATGTGTAACTTCTCTGGAGAGCTGATTTTCCTCTCTCTCTAATACCGGGTCAACTCATTATACCTGATATGTATCTTCTCAAGAGAGCTGGTTTCCCTCTCTATTTAATACCGGGCCCACACACTACCTGATGTGTAACTTCTCTGGAGAGCTGATTTTCGTCTCTCTCTAATACCGGGTCCACACATTATCTAATGGGTATTTTCTCAAATATCGTGGATTTTGTCTCTGTCAGATAACTTGTCCGCGTATATTACCCGATGTATATCTTCTCGGCACGGTTGCTTTTCGTCTCTCTCTAATACCGGGTCTACACATTACTTGATGTGTAACTTCTCAGGAGGGCTAGTTTTCCCACTCTCTCTAACAACGGGTCCACGCATGGTTTTCCTCTCTCTCTAATACCGGGTTCACGCATTACCTCATGTATAACTTCTCAGGAGAGATGGTTTCCTCTCTTTCTCTCTAATACCAGGTCCACACATTACCCGATGGGTAAATTCTCAGGAGAGCCGGTTTTCCTCTCTCTCTACTACCGGGTCTACACATTATATCTGATATGTATCTCAAGAGAGCTGGTTTTCCTCTCTCTGTAATACCGGGTCTACACATTATATCTGATATGTATCTCAAGAGAGCTGGTTTTCCTCTCTCTGTAATACCGGGCCCACAGACTACTTGATGTGTAACTGCCCAGGAGAGCTGGTTTTCCCCTCTTTAATGCCGGCTGCACACATATACCTGATGTGTATCTTCTCATGAGATGTGTAACTTTTCAGGAGAGCTGGTTTCTCTCTCTCTCTCTAATAACAGGTCCACACATTACCTCCTCCCTTTCTACATATAATACCGGCCCCCCACATGTGTATCTTTCAACGTGTGCTGGGTTTCCTCTCTGATTCACACATTACATGGTACATGTATCCGTCATCTCTGCTGTGGTGCGTTCCCTCTCTGACACCTGTTCCATATATTAGTCTATATCTCCTCAGGTGTAGACAGTATCATTTCTTTCTGATTCCGGGCCCACATGTTACATGAGTTGTATCTTCTCGGATGTACTTCGTTTCTGCTCGGTCTAATTATTGGTCCTCCTGTCTGCTTTCTTGTGTTTACGTGGTTTAAATTTTAATTTAGGTTGTGAAAGAAACCAGAGAGGAGACTCTGGAAAAGAGATATGATCACATATTGTTGGCCTCCACAACATGGTCGTGGATATGGCATGTAGATAGTAGTGGGTTTCCTTCGGGCCCTGCCCTGTTTTCTCCTGCCATAGTGCTGGCCGCCGTCGTATAAGTGAAACATTCTTGAGTGTGTTGTAAAACACCAACCAAATATATACATCAATGTGGTGACCATGTTCCAGACCTTTTAATGTCTGGTCTGAAACAACGTTCTGTCAGTAAGAGCGTCTCTTGGTCTTAAGCAGTAAAAGAAGGCTCCTTATTAACTCTCCACCGGTGAGGTCTATAAAGCACCTATAGACTGAGCTTCAAACTTTTGTGACGGGCGGGATCCAACATTTTAACTTATGATTTCCTTTTGGAGTCGTGACTGATAGACCCATAGTGCATGTACTGCCTCACTTCCGATGTGCGTAGAAGCGATGAGTTTAGTTAATCCACCTCTCGTGCCTTGTGAATGATGATATGATTTACTGCTGGAATGAAGCTGTGAAGTCACATGATGAGCGCGAACTGTAGACGTAACGGCTACAAAATTAGCAAGAAGAAAGCTCGATAAGTATTTATGTTACACAGTTAGAAGTCATGCATCAAGATATTAAGAATTAAAGCATGACATGTCAAATAAATAGCCGCCTTCTAACAATAGTGAGATTATTGTTCACGGACACCTTTATGTTCTCCAGCCTTTAAACATACATGTAGCCGCCTTCTAACAATAGTGAGATTATTGTTCACGGACACCTTTATGTTCTCCAGTCTTAAAACATACATTTAGCAGCCTTCTAACAATAGTGAGATTATTGTTCACGGACACCTTTATGTTCTCCAGCCTTTAAACATACATGTAGCCGCCTTCTAACAATAGTGAGATTATTGTTCACGGACACCTTTATGTTCTCCAGCCTTTAAACATACATGTAGCCGCCTTCTAACAATAACGAGATTATTGTTCACGGACACCTTTATGTTCTCCAGCCTTTAAACATACATGTAGCCGCCTTCTAACAATAGTGAGATTATTGTTCACGGACACCTTTATGTTCTCCAGTCTTAAAACATACATGTAGTCACCTTATAACAATAGTGAGATTATTGTTCACGGACACCTTTATGTTCTCCAGTCTTAAAACTTACATGTAGCCACCTTCTAACAATAGCTGGACAGTAGTGTATTACCCCGTGCCGGCAGAGGTATTATTTAAGGAAGGTGGAAGACGAAACGCGTGTTCATGGAACTCATCTCATTGGCATCTAACTTAGCACAATATCATGATATACCATCATCATCATGGTCATAGATTACAATTACACACACCTTAACACGTTATTTAAGTAGACGGGTGCATAATACCGAGAAAACCAAATTACTAATTTGACGAGAACAAAGTCACTTTTGATTTCAACAACATGTACGGCACTCGTCAGTAAATGTCTCTCATACAAATTTTACACAGTTTCGTGATATGAACACAACAAAAGATTCATTTCGGTTTAAAGTCAACTCACTCTGGAGGGGAATCTGAAGAGATTCGAGCCTGTGACACGAGGCCTATGTCGTCCGTGTTCAAGGCTAAACGTCCGATTTCGCGGCAAGTTGCCTGCAGTGATAATGTTCACGACAAGAACACGTAAAGAAATATACGGTGGCGTCCAGTTTAGACCTCGCCACAGATGGAAATAATGTTAGTAAAACAAATCAGATCTCTAAATATCGAAAGCCTTTAATATTGTCATTGTGTGTTCAATATGATGACCATGTTCCAGACCGTTTAATATCTGGTCTGAAACAACGTTATGTCAGTAAGAGCGTCTCTTGGTCTTAAGTAATCGGTAAGCTTTTAGCTTGAATAATACGGAGCTCTTTTAAACTATCCTTTGTAAGAAAATGATTAAAACTGTGTACAGCATTTTACCGTCCTTTATCGCTTCACGGCAATCATTGTCATTCATCAGTCTGGATCTTCAGATTTGTCAACATCTAATGAGTAGTTCTTTCCCCTGCTGTTGAAATAATTTGATTCAATGTTAACAAAGAACATCAAACCATCTCCAGATCTGAGATTTGTAACCTGCCTTTTCCGTTCAGCACAACCTTCAGTACTGTTGTCTAAAACAAAAACTTTTTTAAACGCGGGTTTTTATGTATTTTTTGTCATGAGAAGAAACCAGGCTAAAGCTCCAACAGAGCTTCATTTATCTTGCTCTTAGCATCAAGTTAAGATGTAGGCTGAGAGTGAGGCACCATTAGGTGTAGGTACATCAGAAAAAGTAGAAGAATGATAATTGGAAGACGACATCACAAACAAATACAAAAATTCATAGCGCCCTCCCCCTCCCCCTTTCTCCACAGAAAGCCAACTATACGGTGAATTCCTTCTGCGAACAGAAAGAGAAACGATCTAGAATTCCACGAGAAGATGGTTTTATCGCTTATACTCCGACAGGCCAAATCTAAACAATAAGAAATAACCTACTCGACAGACTGTACAGACTGTGAACACTCTCGTCTATAAAGATGTCAGGGCCAAAGCACCGTGTTGGGCGTTAGGGTCTCGTAGGGCCAACCAGCCATCAGCTTCCACGGAAGACCGTTTCCGCCGCCAATTGCCTGTAGTGATAATGTTCACGACAAAGAACATATCAAGAAATAGACGGTGGCGTCCAGTTTAGATCTCAGCAAAGATCGATATAATGCTAGTAAACGCCATGTCTAAAACAATAATCTGTAAGTGAGAGCGTCTCTTTGTCTTACGTAAGCGGCAAGTTATTGGCTCTAATAAGACGGGCCTGTTTTAAATTAACATTATCAGGACATTGATTCAAACTGTGCACAACATTAACGAGAAACAATTTGATATTGGCATGGTCATTATGAAGGAGATGACTCAGAAAGGCGAAATCTCCCGTGTCAGACGGAATGATGACGCAGAAAGGCGAAATCTCCTGTGTCAGACGGAATGATGACGCAGAAAGGCGAAATCTCCTGTGTCAGACGGAATGATGACGCAGAAAGGCGAAATCTCCTGTGACAGACGCTTCCAAATGTCATTTAAATAGGTTAACGATTAGGTAAATGCTAATGTGCCTGAGACTTCCTTGGTGGTAGAAATCAAAGAGACAATCACTGCGGGCCAATATGTCCCATGGGTCACAAAGAAGCAATAATAAATCTCATCAACTATCAGAATTGTGCAATAACACACAACGTTCACACATATGAAGATATTTGGGGAATGTGTAGGCTGGCGATTTTAACTATCAAGTTAATACCCAGGTTTGGAAGGTAACTCACTCTGAGAAATTGGCACTACCTTTAATGGATTGATAAAGAGTGTATGTCGTTTATAGAAGACATGTAAGTTGGAAAATGTTATAAAGTAACTAAATGTGATTGATTTAATATTTATACCTGAAGCAACTGTTTGTTGAAGAAAGGGACACTGCGTAACCAAAACACCGCATTACTTTATCATCATTTGAAGGGTGCTTTTATGACAGAAGATAAAAAGACAATTATATGGATGAACAAAAGCAAGTTAATCCCAGTCAAAAAGTAAACCTAAATATCAAAAAGGTTTGAAAACGAATATATTTTTCTGTTGGACACGTTTGTCAGTGATTGATACTTCATATTTAGAGACTTTTTGTGATCAGCTCGTAACGCTTGAGTACAAAATTATATTGACTGGCGGAAGACTGTACTGGAGGAAACCGAGTAACTGAGCACGTAAAGCCCTTAGGTTGTTAGAGATATTACATGATCACTTAAACACAAATGACTATGCAACTTTTTTGTTTGTTACAATATTCATAAGCAGTAAAACAACAAACAATAGTATCCATCTTGCATTCTCTTTCTGTTTCTTGTACATGTATGTCTGATGTGTTTTGTGTTCACTATGGGTTTGTTGTAGAAATATTTTATACATTTTGAAATCTGCGGATGGTCGTGGGTTTTCCCCGGCTCTGCCCGGTTTCCTCCCACCATAATGCTGGCCACCGTCGTATAAGTGAAATATTCTTGAGAACGGCGTAAAACACTAATCAAATAAAATAAACAAATATACATTTTGAGCTCTTTGTGGGGTCTCTTGTACGTCTGATTCATTTTGCGTTTCACCCCTTCCCCCCTCCCTCCCCAACCAGGCTTAGGCCTGTGGTTTAGACTGGCTATTTAGTCAGATGAATATATTTTGTTTTTTTTTCTTCAGCCTGACAATTTTTGTGTATATATGTGTTTGCATATGTCACGGTGTATGCTTGCATGCATGTATGCTTAGATACATTTGCTATTTTGTAAAGTTGTTGACAGTTATCAAGGCTTGGCTTGAACATTTTGCACCATGTTTCCAACTCTGGATATTGTGTGTGTTTAAGAGACGTATTTAAAGAACTTTATCGATTTCACTTATCCTGAGTACAAAATATATAGACAAGATAGAGACACATGGAGAAGGGTGGGTTGGCTATTTTCCTGAGAAATGGGTTATCATATTCTGAAATAAACCTGCCCCATTTTACCTGTATAGAATGTCAGGCTGTTAATGTTTCTACCTGAAATGGTAAATCTTTTACTGTGGTTCACTTATATATAACCCTTGTGAGAAGCTAACGCCAAATGATTTTAAGTTGCTTTTATCCTTTTGCAAAAGGTCTTAAATTATTTGTGGAGATTTCAATGCTCATAGTCCTTAGTGGGGTGGGGAAAAACAGGCACTAATGGAAGAACGGTTGTACCTTTCATCCAAGAAAATGATTTAGTTATTTTAAATGATGGTACGGGAACACATATAGACCCTTGTACAGGCAATACATCAGCATTAGACCTTACAATATGTACATCTGATATTAGCCTTAATAATAGTTGGTCTTTGGATGGGACCTCTCCTTTTGGGAGTGACCATTGCCCAATTTATGATATGTACAATTTTTCTCCACATGTTAATAGCCTGAGTCAACCCCCAAGATGGAAAGTACATAGAGCCGATTGGAATCTATATAGACACCGATGTATAAAGTCCTTTTCAGGTGATGCGTTTCATGAAGATATTGATATATTTAGTAAAATATACTTAAAGCTATGTCCACTGCGGCGAATAATTCAATTCCAAAATCATCCGGAGTAGTTCATTCCAAAATGCCGATACCGTGGTGGACGGAGGAGTGTTCAGCAGCTATCAAAGAGAACCGCGTGTGACGTACTAGATTAATGGATGACACTCTATAACATAAGAAGGCTAAAGCTATAGCACAGCGCATGATCAAGGAAAAGCAGAAAGAATGCTGGCGAAATTTTTTCTAGTCTTAATGTCAAGGCTACCATGAAATCTGTGTGGAATAAAGTTAATTTCATTAAAGTTAAAAGAACTAAAGGTAATATCCCCACAGTAATACCTGATGGGGTAGAAAATGTATCCAATGAAGACAAAGCTAATATACTGGTTGATACGTTCCCTTTTGTATCCAGTGCGGACAACTATAATCCAGATTTTGTCCCACATAAAAATGATGATGAAGAAATGAACCCTTTCAGTAATATAGCGTTTGATGACATGCCTATTAATGAGGACTTCAGCATTACAGAACTGAAACAGGCTTTATCCTCGCCTGCGGATTCTTCTCTTGGAGAAGACGGCGTTATGAATTCAGTGATTAGAAACTTACCTGGCCGCTGTCTTAACACTTTACGTTTGTTGTATAATACTAAGTATAAAGTTACACATGGAAGAGAGCTGTAGTCATTTCCGGTCCCTAACCTGGAAAAGATCATTCTCTGCCATCTTCATATTGGCCCATAGCTCTGTGATGCATCTGTAGAACTATGGAAAGAATGATTAATCTCTTCTAATATATTTCTTAACTAAAAATAATGTTATGGCCTCTGTACAGAGTGGATTCCGGTTTGACAGGTGTACAGCTGATCATGTGATAAGACTCGGCACCGATATTTGTCTGTTTTTCAGTTGAAAAATATTTATTTGCTGTATTTTTAAACAATGAAAAGGCATACGATATGGTTTGGAGGACGGGGATGTTGAGGAAACTGAACAATATTGTTTATAAGTGGGAAATATTAGGATGTATAAAGGACTTTTTATCTGATCATTTAATTCAAGTTCGTAGTTCGTGTCCGTCGGTCTTTCTCTCATCTTCGCCCTGTAGAGAATGGGGTGCCGCTGGGGAGTGTTTTGCCACCCATTCTTCTAATACAGCTATTAATGATCTCCCGGAAGCTATCCCTCCTGGCCTTAAATGTTCACTGTTTGCTGATGATAAAGCTTTATGGATTCGTTCTCGAAATGTCAAAGTTTGCAGGAGAGATATTCCGCAGGAAATAGATGCCATCATGGAAATTTCGTCTGCTAAGGCTGAAGATGTTATTTTACAAAGAAGTCTGATAACGATGTATTAAATAGCACAAGAAGTGTATCTTGTATCTTGGTAAATCTTGGGGAGGGGGTGGGGGCGCAGATAGACAATGTCTTCTTTTGTTATATCGTTCCTTAATTCGCTCTCGGCTTGACTACTGCTGTGAAGCGTATGATTCTGCTTGTAAGAAACTTAAGGGTGGGTTGGATTCGATTCAGTGCGCTGCGCTCCGGGTTTGTACCGGAGGTATACGATCGACGCCATTACACGTTATGCAGGTTTTCTGTAAGGAGTGGCTCTTGTGCATCCGTCGGCGTCAGCGCACTCTTAGAGTATCTCTCATCCTTTGGTCGTCTGTTAATAACTCTGCCTCTTCTGTTCTTCAACCTTCATTTTATGATTGTTTATATGATTTACTAGAATTTTCATGCAGTACCTTTCAGTTTAAGATCCAAACAAATTACTTTTACCTCTATTTACCCCTATATTTCCATTTTTTTTAAATTATGTGGGATAATTGTGTTATATGGGAAACATTTCAGCTGTGAATTTTACCCGCTAGCACTATATATATACTGCCAACCAGTCCGCCTTGAGAATTTAAAAATTCACAGGTTGTTGGGGAAGAAATCTTCGTCAGTGTATATAAAGTATACGTACAGATATATATATATATATATATATATATATATATATATATATATATATATATATATATATATATATATATATATATATATATATATACTATATATATATATATATACTATATATATATACTATATATATATATATATATATATACTTTAACGTATACCTGTACGTTTACTTTATATACGCTGACGGAGATTTATCCCCCAACAGCCTATGAATGTGTAAATTCTCAAGGCGGGACTGGTTGACAGTAGCGTCCGTGAGGTCGAGCTGTCCATGTATGTTTCACTCCACGGAAATATACACAAAGTCACTTTCAGGGTAAACTGGGATGAAATGTGAGTGATCGCACAAAAAGACAATGACCAATACAAGCTCCAAATTAATGGCTAGAAAAATAGCAAGTGCTATGAACAGAAAATGGAGTACAAATGACGAATATCGAATGGCGTTGTAGCGCATATATCCAAACTCAGCAGAATCTTTCACAGTGGATAACAGTAAATATGACTGCTCTCAAGTGGACTTGAGTAAATGACCGCGAGCTTCACAACTCCGTCGGTCATATTTATAGACTAACGTAAAGAATTTCTGGATGGTTTGATCGTAGATAAGTTTAAAACACCGATACATATTTCCACAAGTTGTACAATGACACTAAACTCGTGAACACCGAAGACTCGGGAACGCTTGACTAAATTACAGTGCAGGCTATAACGTACACAGTGAGAAATACACACGTCAGACACTGAGTCAAGAGCAAATCAAAAAATATAATGGAATATTTAAAAACTGGGTTCGTAACAGTATCACGGACATGGCACTTTTTCTCTCAATATAATATACAAAGACATAAAATGCTCGTATTCTCCTGGACCCACGGCTAGTTCTGGGTGACTCTCAGGATGTTGTTGTTGTTGCTGAGTGTATCGTCGAGTGGGTCTGGCTCACATGTTGATTACTTGTCATTCTAAGTTTTTTTTTACTTTTGTTTTTTTTATTTAAAGTAAAAGAAAGCTAAAATATGCAGTAAGGTTCATCATACAGGCCACTGAAACTGCGTAAAAATGCTTTAATTTTTTTTTTTAAATTTGTTTAGGGTGTTGAAAGGCATTCAAATATTTCAATTTTATGGTGGCCATTCTGACGGTATTTAGGACCTCTCACGTCACAACACATCCCCCCCCCCCCAGGCTCATCAAAAGGAAGGAATTTTTGGGAATATCATTTCAGTAATCTTTTACTCATTGGTTAAAGGAGTTATTACAACATCCAGTGTCGTGATTAAAGTTGGAAAAACTTCATGTGACGTAACAGTTCCTAAACTCTGATAGTATTGTCCGTAAAGCCCACCTTAGAATTCAAAGGTTTAAACGGCTTTAACTCTCTTCACAAAGATCTAAAAAAAAAGCAAATGAAAGCATATTTATGCACGGTTGTCTGTATGATGAACCTTACTTCATATTTTAGCTTTCTTTTACTGTAACACTACTCCATCGTTGACCCCTGAAATACATGTGTTTGTTCTCATTCATTTTATTGGGCAAACTGCCTGATGTCAATGTCCGAACACTCCAGAAACTTGTCAGCCTGAAGAACATGGCTTGTGGTTTCCCTTCTGACGGGCTTTAACGAGATCAAAAAGAATATGTTGCTTACTGTATGAACACTGTTGAAGGCTTTTGCACCGGTTTTCAAATTCCCTTAAAGAGCATCATCACTTTAGTTTATCAAATTACTCAACTGTGCTAACTGTCTATGACTATTTTGGGCGTATTTATCTTGGGCACACCGTTAGTAGTCAGAGACAAGCTGTAATCTAAAGGACTCCAATATGGCTGACTGCCTATTGTTCTCAGGGTGATGATGTCACATGCAGCCCTTCTATATGACGGATGTCCCGCTTACGAATGTAGGGAACTCAACAGAGCACCGGACAACCACCGCATTTGACAAGGTATCTTATACACCTCCTGACGCGAGGCCGCATCTAGATAATAGATCTCTTTGTTCAAAGTTTGGAGGCATTCGCATTTGCCCCAAGGAAAAATAAAATGTTAATTCCAATGTACTGAGCCCAATTACAATGTCCAGAATTACGCAAGACAATGTGTTCTGATCTTATTTAATAAATATTGGCATGAAAAAGTATTAAAATGTTAAAATTTAATTTAATTTAAAATCGTTTATATGGCTACCACATCGAAGAATGGAATATTCTGAAATATCGGTGGAATGGAAGAAAATATCAGTGAAAAAGACACAGTTTAATCATGTTCTTTGCCTAAGTTGACACTCAAACCTCAACTCACTGGGCTGTCTTCGGGGTTCTGGCATGGTAAAATACTTTATCAACAGGTTGAATGAAGTTTGTTCGCGACATTTCTTCCAGCGTTCAGCTATTTTTTCTTGTCAAATTCCTCACCAGAAAGCTTTGCGCCCTTTCATTTGTAACTGTAAAAAATTAGGTCAGCTATTTCAGTTGTTTCATGTATTGGTCAAATTGCACTGGAGCACGTAGATGGCAAATCTCTATTTATGTATGCTCCATATCATAAACAGTATAAACAGTATAAGTTTTTTTACCGGGGATGGTTACAGTAAAAAATCTTCTCAGCACGTAATTATTTTACAGTTTCAAATATTAACGATTTCTCATGTGTCCCACTCGGAGTTCTTCTCGCCTTCAAGTTTGCCCGCAGTGCCAAAAACCCCACGCACTGGCGCGTGCGCAGATTGTAGCTAAAGACCTCACACGGCTTAATGCACAAACGGGCACATATTGTCGTTGCAGGTGTTCTCATCTCAAAAAGCTGTTGCTCAGTCATCAGGAAACCACGCACGAAAAGCCTGCAAGCTGAACAAAAACAAAACTGTCTAGTTTTTTTTTTATTTCATTGGTGATTAGAGCAGAACATAACGAATCGCCACTTACATGGCGCTGATCAGGTTAACGTGATTGATTGATATTTATTGCCGTACTGAAAAAACCACCCACCTTTGGCAGGTAGCTGACAAACTTCCAGACATAGACGCAGCTGAATCAGAGAGAGCAGGATTTGAACATGCGACCTCAATGGTCAGAGAACCAGTGCTGTAACCATCTGAGCCATCCAGGTTAACTGGATTGCCTACAGGAAACCACTAACCTTCTCCAGGCGCGATCAAAAATAATGTCGTCAGAATTGTTCTTTTCAATAGACTAAGTGTAATATATCCAACACACATAAACCCGGATGTTCCTGGATATGTTACTGGCAAGGAGTGCAGACAATCACAGGGACAGCGTTATCTCAGAAAAGATAAAGACAAAAACAATAAATATGCTTAAATTTTACTTTTTCTTTTATTTTAAAAATTGGCATGATATGTCCACGGTTGGTTGTTATGAGTCTTGACCCTGGGCGGTGCAGAGGTCAAATCATTTTAAGTCGGGCTGTCGACAAGATAATGACAAGCCCTCAAATCAAGCATTCAAACAACAGTTTAATATCAAAGTTCACATCATCAATAAAGTCAAAGTTATCTCATCATCAGTATTGACCTTGATGGGTGCAGAGGTCAAACTTTAAAACCTTAAAGTTGAAATTCACATCATCGACAAAATCAAAGTTAAGCTCATAATCAGTAATAGTACCAGTATTGTCTCTGGGCGGTGCAGAGGTCCAATTTCAACATTTTCAATTCCAAATTCACATCATCAACAAAATCAGTTATTCTCATCATCGGTATTCACTATGGGAATCGGCAATGTAACATCTAGCCAACCACATGACTCCATCATAACAAATTTATTCAAATACCATAAACGTAGACCTCGCAGTCATGGTACTAGGAAGTTCAACAGAAACATGATTCACCAACACTTTACAGTAAGCTATTTAGCAGGATTGTCGTATGACACCAATAGCGTGCATGCTCTACGCACAGTATTATATGCACTGCCACTGAACTTGCTAAAACGGGTAGTTCAAGACGTATCCAATAACATACGCAATTGTTATGTTCCACCTCACCTTGTACGTCTGTGTCAAGACATATCGTATTTTCGATTGTATTGCCCTGTAACTACAATTGAAACTCAATACGATCGACTCTTTCTGAAGATAAAGTATTTAGACAGTGGCCTTGATTTAATTAACCTACCACGCATCTTTAATGAACCCGATGTTCGTAGTGCTGTGCCTAATTATTTTAATATCCAAGAGCCACCTTGCATATCTTATGAGTATACAAAGCCAAAGGCTTCCAAATTTTTCAATTATTCCCAGGCCATCAAGGTATTCCCAGGCCATCAAGGTATTCGATTCTGGCGGCTATAACTGTGATTGTGAATCCTCAGTTTTAACCTACGACAAATGTAAACATGTCTTGACTGGTGATCTTAATATTATTAAGAATCATGATCTAATGAATCTCTTTGTGAGGGGTTCTAAGTATAGAGAAAAGAGAAATGTCAACATTCGATCAAACAAAAAAAATATCATCTCGGCACTTGAGGAGTATGTTAAAATATGGTCAAAACGGGAGAAAGTGGATTCTTCGGTACTTAACGATTGGCTTGAGATTGTCAAAAAGAAGGTTAGTTTAACTATACACCGTCTAGACATTGATGCTCTACCTAAAGTTAAACAGGTTCTGAAGGATCCCACTGTGCAAGAAACACTCGCTGACCTTCATAGTAAATTTGCCATCACTGTAGCAGACAAGGCTCCTAATAATGTCATCTTTATTTGCAAGAATTATTATTATCAAATTCTTGTTCAAGAGCTATGTGCTTCTACATCGACATCCACGCATTCTGCTACTACATGTACTCTGGAGGAACTATTTAACAAACACAAAACTTTTCTTAAAGAAAGGCGCATAAATATACCTACCCGTCATACAGAAATACCACAACTTTACTGGATTCCTAAAATGCATAAATCCCCGTACAAGGCTCGATTTATTGCGGGTTCAAGAAGCTGTACCACCAAACTCTTGTCAACCCTACTTACGAGAGCGTTACAAGAAGTAAAGTCATTTTGAAATAAGTATTGTTCTGCCATAACAAAAAATTCAGGTGTCAACTGCATGTGGATTCTTAACAACTCCAAACGTCTTACAGAAGAACTTGATGCTCATATGCATATACCGTACAAAGACGTATCTACATGGGATTTCTCTACCCTCTATACTACGATTCCTCAAAAAGATCTTATTGAAAGAATATCGTCGTTAAGTTTCTAGGTATTTTTTAAAACAGGTCACCGTTACATTAACGTCAGAAACAATAAGGCTTTAGTTAGTTCTACTCTTTATAAAGGTTACCACTCATGGGATGTTACATTATTTATTGAATAACTTGAGTTTCTCATAAATAACATCTATGTGAAATTCGGAGATACCATTTACCAACAGTGCATAGGTATTCCAATGGGTACCAATTGTCCGCCTCTTTTGGCAGACCTATACCTGTTTTCATATGAATACGACTATATGCAGAAATTACTTAAAAGTAATATCTTTAAAGCTCGATCCTTTTCATTTACCAAGCGGTATATTGCTGATCTACTGGCGTTAAATAATCCCCATATTGCTGAAGCGGTGAAGAAAATCTATCCGCCTTCATTGGATTTAAAGGAGACAACAGATAGTCCTGATGGTACATCTTATTTGGATCTATATCTGTACAAAGACGAACAAGGTCTCCTTTCACGCCGCCTTTACGACAAAAGGGATAGTTTCAATTTTGATATTGTAAATTATCCTTCTTTACAAAGCAATATACCAAAGGGTCCTGCATATGACGTATACATATCTCGCCTTGTAGCATTTGACAGATCTTGCGTTAATTGTGATGACTTTAATCTGCGTCACAAGTTGCTAGTTCAAATACTAGTTTGTCAAGGATACCCCGTCAAACGCCTTCATTCTATGTTTCTCAGATTTTACAATGAGTATAACACCCTTGTTGGCAGGTATAGACAGAGCGTTCAGAATCTCTGGCGATCTGCATTGTGATCAACCACACAGACGGTGCTGTTATCCCTATGTACATATCTATCACGCTCATGGTATTTAACAACATAGATGGCGCTGGTTGCCCAGTGTAACCGTCTATCTTGTATGTCTTGTGTAACATCGTAGATGGCGCCTCTTGTAGCATGAGATCTTTACATATTAACGGGAAAGACGTAATCGTCCGTTACTTTTGAATCACAATCTGATCGGTTAGGGTCTGTAACGCTCGTCATTTTCAAACTGTATCTAATACCGCTTAACCTGGGGCTAGGGGCCGTAAAGGTAGCCATGCTCATTACATCAGCATGATGCCTTTATGACCAGTTGCAATTAAAGCGCGACTGAGATACTTGTTTAATTGTTATTTGACATGGAATTCATTCACGGACTACGAATTTGAACTTTGGTATGGAATTCATGCCTGGAATATTCATTGTCTGCCCGGCATCATTGAAAACTGATGACCGCTTCTCTCTTGTGTGTTACCGGCTTTATTTCTTACTGGTATAATTTCTTACATACCTTTGTCTTTGGGAGTTAGTGTTAAACGTTGTTTTGGAAATGGATCTTGCCATTATCGACTTGGAACGCCTTTTACGGACTACGAATGGTATATGAATGTCGGACTTGACGCTTATATTCACTAATTGACCCTGGGCGATGCAGAGGTCACATTTCAACACTTTCCATTTAAAATTCACATCATCAACAAAATCAAAGTTCTTATCATAATCAGTCTTGATCCTGGGCGATGCAGAGGTCAAATTCATTTAATATGCATGTAAATTTTGTTAGTTGGCTTTGTGCCGCTCCTATCGCCAAATGTGCGATGGTTTAGAAGAAGTAAACCAAAGCACACCACCACACATAGTGTATGTTAGGAGTTCAGCACAAACAGCAGCGGTGAACAATGCCATCAACTAATAAGGCGGGTAATTTGAACCGCCAGTCATTTTGAAATACTCTAGCCCACCCTGCAACGTGTTCAGAAATATATGACTTCCAACAGGTGACAAATGTACTCCATCAAAGTCAAGAAATGCAGTCGGATTGTTCTCCGTATCGTATCTCTATGACAGAGAATCCACCCCCCCCCCCATTCTTAATGACTAGACCTCCGGCAAAGGAGTTCAACCTTTTCCTGGCTTGATTGATACCAGAATTGTTGCCCGAATATCGCCATTCTAATCTAGGTAATATTTGTGACCAGATTATTTTCACATTCGGGAACTCATTCATGATGTAATCAAATAAAGAAAACATAGCCAATCTTAGTTTTCGTATAGCTGCTTTACCTATGTCATTCCCACCACAATGTAATACAATGACAGTCGGCTGGGGGCCGATATGTTTCAACAATCCTATTTTGTTTCTGACCTGCAGCAAACTCATCTCACTGTATCCCTGCCACCACAATGTGTACCCTATTCTTGACAATCCCATATCATGGCCACCACCTCTTGTTACTGCTGTAGTGAAAGCTCTTTTGACTATGGAGGAGCCTATAACCCAGATGCACTCTGAAAGACCTAAACGATATCATTGTTTAAAATTTACCAGTTATGTTAACATTGGCACACGTATATATGATTGATAACACGCAGACCTATAAACATTTCTGAAGTATTGCAGAAAACTGATACCGAGTGAGTGGGGCACCACTGAAGTGACAAAACAAAGGGCCCTTGATGTGTGATCGGTGCGAAAGATATGTTCCCATGCTTGTGTAGGGACAAATGCGGGGATTTCCCGCTTGCTTGTCAACTTTGATTGTTACATCTTTGTCTGTTTGATCAGTCTTAGAATAGCGGATATTTAGGGTTAGAGTCTCTGCCTTTGTGTCCAAATGAATATCAGCCCGGCTGATAACCTGATAATTAGGCTTTCCCCTAGATACCGCAAAGTCTCCGACCCTAAGAAAGGCAAAATACTCCAAAGAAAAAGCGGTTGTGAATAAGGTTGACTCATACGTATTAGCCCAAACACTCGGCAACACGCGAATAACTTTCTGCAAGATTTCTTTGGTGATAGGTAGTCTGCTGTCCGGGCTATGGTGAATATGTTTCATTCCCTGCATTAATTTGGAGACCACAAAATCTAATGTGTAATCCACTTGCCTTTCTAACTTACATCTGTACGAGATCGCGGATAAGTACGATCTTGCTGTAGAGTAAGTTAGACCTCGTATTGACAAATGAGCTATGTATGAAACAATGAACTGCAGCTGAGGAGGCCAAGCATTCTGGGTGTCTACTTGTGCACAAAATTGAAAATAAGAAGCTAAACTAGTTCTTTGGGTTGGGTGTGAATTTTCTGAGAGTGCTGCTCGGAGGAGTCTGTCAACTTCAGGCTGGAGATCAGAGTATGGAACTCGACTGGGATACGTTGGCTGATGGGACACTTCTCTGAATCTGTCCCACTGTTTACGAGAAATTGCGTCGGCCGTTAAATTAACTTGACCAGCAATATGCACCGCTTTAAATGTTATGTTGTGAAGCATTGTATTCAGAACAAAGGGCCTTACTAGTCTCATGACACGTCTAGATTTAGATGTTTGTCTGTTCAGGAATGCAACCAGGGCTTCGTTATCGATATTTAGCAGCACCCTCTTGTTTGATAACTTGCTACCCCATATCATAATAGCTAAAATGACTGGGACAAGTTCAAGAAAAGTTATATCACACATAACTTCCATCTCAGCCCAAGCAGCTGGCCATGGGTAAAATACCCACTCTTCCTGAAAAATTGCCCCACATCCTAATTCAGTAGACCCGGCACTGTCAGTATACAATTTCAGAACCGATTCAGACGACCAAACATCACTCGAAAAATACACTGTTCTGTTAAAGCGGTCCAGAAAATGTGACCACATCTGCATGTCGGAACGAAGCTCTCCGCCAGTTCGAATAAAATGGTACGGTTTACTCACTCGACTTGTGGCGTCATGAAAACATCTAGTGAATGCTCTACCTGGCCGAATGGCTTTGCAAAAGAAATTTAGTTTGCCCGTCAACGATTGTATTTCACGTAAGGTTACTTTCTTACGAGTTAAAAATTCACCCAAAAGGCTTGACAATTCCTCACGTTTTTTTGCAGGAATTCGCACAAACATTTGAACACTGTCAATTTCGAACCCTAGGAATGTGAGGGTCGTTGAAGGACTAACGGTCTTTTCGGAAGCTAAAGAGACTCCTAAATTCAAAACACAGTTTTTCAAATATTGACATATTATTTTCACATATATTCGTACCTGCAGCTCCAGCAAAAATAAAATAATCTAGGTAGTGATCCATGGTGTTTTCATTTGTGGTATGTACCGTTAGCCAGTGTAAGAAAGATGAAAATATTTCAAAAACCCGACACGAAATGGCACAACCCATTGGCAAACATTTGTCGATGAAATAGTTACCCTGGAACTTCATGCCGAGTAAATCAAAATCTCCTGGATAAACGGGTAGTAACCTGAAGGCAGATTTGACATCCATTTTACCAATCAGTGCCCCACAACCTAACCCAGCTATCATTTCTAAAACCTTGTCAAATGAAGTGTAATTTACAGAACACATTTCTGGATCTATAAAATCATTAACACTGTCTGAAGATGGAAATGAAAGGTGAGTAATGAGCCTCCAGCCCCGTCCGATTTAGGAACCAACCCAATTGGAGACACTCTCAAGTTTGATATTAAGTTTGATATAAGTTTGCGAGAAAGGCACAGATATTCTACCCAAGTTTACCTCTTTCTGTATCAGTTCCCATAATTCAGACTCGTGTTCAAGAGCTGAAATGAGGTTTTTCGATTCTTTAAAAAGCCGAGGGCCATGATAATGTAAAGGAAAGCTGAACGAGACCCCTCAGAAAGTGATCGAGCTGCTTCTCCATCAGGATACGATGCTAGATGTTTATCTAAAGCCTCCAGGTTGACTGGGGTTCGGCCTAAAGCCCATATATCTGGAGTGGGGGGGGTGGGGAGAGATGGGTTTCGTGCTCTGGGGTTGGTATACGTGTACCGGTTTGTGTTGAATGTTTGTCTAGTATTAGCGATAAACTGGAGTGAACTCCTTCTTTTGCCAAGAAAGGGGCGGTTGCTGAGGGAGAAATGATTTTTGCATGCTGCACATTGAAATGGTCACCTCCACAGCGCATGCACAAATGTAAATATTGACAAGGATGCTTAAAACATGTGCCCTTAAAGTTGTAGTCATAGCCTGACTGCTGCCCTGCTTGTAAGTATGAGAAACAGCTCTTCCGCTGTGGTTAGAACCCATGTTACCCAATAAACATAAAAGCATTGGACCAATATTGGCACGCTGACACGTATTCAGTTGGGCCATTTGGGGAAACCATTATCGGACCAATACACGTTTTGCACAGTGGCGCGGCTCTGGTCCAGTACTGGTTTGGGAATTTCACCATTATGTATCCATTTTTAAACATGCATTGGACCAGTGTAGTAATACATTGATTGGCCCAGAGTTGCATAAATTTATTAGGCCAATACAGCGCCAATCTTTGTAAGAATAGCGCCAGTACAGTACATTTAGAATTGGACCAATGTACTCTTTGTTCATAACTGGTCCTAAACAGATATAGTGACCCAGAATGCTTATCCCCAATCAAATCCATTGCTTTTCCTAGGAATAAAAGTAATCATTCAGCGACATTTGTTAAATTGATATTTGTAGAAACCCTACCTTGATATTTTTTTAACCTTTTTCTATTGGTCGACAAGAAAGCAACATATATGCCAAACAGTACAACAGTCAAAACCTTTGGCTTTAAGGTTGAAAATGTTACCGTAGCAGCACTTTGCAAAAGGTTTGATGAAGAATACTAACTGGTGGGAGACCAGTGAATCATCAAAACAGTTTCAGAACTTATTTACATTTATAAAGTAAGGAACTCAACTAACATGTATATGTAAGTTTCAAATAGTTTAATTGATCCCACCTGCACCAATGGTACAAAAAGAGTTGACTCTTAAATCAAGCACAGGAAAATAGCTTGGACCGATCAAAGTTCATTTTCAGTGATTTCGGCGATTTCGCTGTTCTCCGAAACAGTCACTACGGACACAGTGGCTTGAGACTCAGCGCGCCTCTTCCTGCCCCCATGCCTGTCGCAGGCGTTGCGAAGCCATATCATCATTTCTCTCTCGACCTGGTCTTCTGTTGTTTTGAAGGCAACGTTCTTCAGCATCGATTCTGTGAACACACATTTCACAAGGCAAATTAACTGTCAGTTTCTTTGAATACAACTGTATCGAAATAACTACACGTCAACGTGTATAGAATCATCCTAGGCAAATGAGAATAAGCCCTTTTAAAGAAACAAAACAATTGGCTTTCAAATCATCCAATTCGAGATGGTTTGAGATCACGGGATGTGTTTATGAGGCCAGCTTGTACTACTGATCATGTGAATAATTTGTATGCATTCACGCTCAAAAAATATCATATAGGCCTTACTCAAGATGCTGAGGGGCAAGCATACTTAAACTAAAGGGGCACCTCAGACGGGTGGGTAACCTAATTTTACCCATTTATAGCTACTTCTGATCAAAATGGGACTTTCAAGGCAAATTTTGGAAGGACAGTGTCAAGAGGTCGGATTCTGTAATACGGTTGATTAGAACTGGTCATAATTTTTCATGAACATTATTCATTCGCCTGTTCGCCGATCCTATTCTGCTACTCTTGTCGGAATAAAATACTGTTTATTGTTTTCTCACAATAGCGTACCTTATACCGACAACACAACACAAGTGACATTAAGCCATCTTTCCTACGTCGGTTACACCATTAAGGTTTTGTATATGCCGCTCTTTTAATGTATCTGTTTTTCCAATCTTATAAAATGACAAGTTCAACTAAATCCCTTTATAGTATGTAACGAGTTTTGTAACCAGCAGTAATTGACCAATCCGATAACCAAGAAATTACTTAAAGGGGCTATACCGGATATTTTCAGCAAAAAAAATTGATAGTCACAAATCAATCAACTCTTATGTTATTGGTAAAGAACTAGGCAAAATAATACTTCCCACCAAAAATCAGCCTCATTCATGCACGCTTTAGCAATGAAAACCGTTGATTAAGTTGACAAAATTGCTAATTCGACCCGAATTAACGGTTTTATTGAACTTTACCTGCTGTTCTAAACACTAAGGCATGCATCAATGAGCCTGATTTATGGTAAAGGGCAATATTTTGGGCTGTTCTTTAATAATGGCATAGGATTGGATTGATTTGCGACTACCACTTCCACTTTTTGCTAAAAATGTCCGGCATAGCCCGTTTAAAAGAAAAGAAAATAAGGCCTCACCGAAGTTTATCGTCATATGAAAGGCAATAAAAAATTGTTTGTAAAAATATTTTTATTATTTTTCTACGATTTTTCCTCACCAGGTTATAAGCGTTTGAAATCTTAGATTCAATGGAGGCCTGTTTCGGCCATAAAAAGGTCTAGTGATGTCATAATTCTGCTTTCAGTACTGTAGATCATACATGTAGGATGGATACTACGTCTTCGATTAAAATGCTTTGGGTGATATTGGCTTGCGTATTAAATCATGAAAGTTTGGTGCCGGAATAAACAATTGCTGCGGAATTAACAAATTCCTGTGACGTCACTGGTTCTTTGGTTCTCAATAGGCTCCCATAAAGTCAAATTTTCAAATCCTCATAACTTTGTAAGAAAAAATCGCAGACAATAAATAAAAATATTTTTGTGAACTATTGTTCATTTGAGACTAACTTGTTATCAACCCTTACTATGCTTTTAAGGTCTTTGTGGCATAATAAAAGAATTTGCAGAATACTCTGTGTTTAATTCGGAATTGCAATACCCTTTGTATAATTTGCGAAATGTAGCAAGGTACCAAAATATAGAGTCAAAATGAATTGTATGTCTTTTCTTGGAGTTGTTCTTGGACTTGCTATAATAGCAATGTTGATGAGTGGAAATTCTAATATTATAATTTGCGCCCTGCATACTATTACAGGTACTGTTGTGTTATTTGTGTCAACTAACACCCTAGATAATGGATTATCAAACGGAATTAAGGGAGAAGCCAAGCAACGTTCCAACTGGATAGGCAAAATTGAAACTGGTCCCACTTTATCAGGCTATTTTCAACAGTTTTAACATAAGTGAGATAGGAAAATTTCAAATTTGGACACCCTTCTCAAGAAAAATGACCTCTTAACGGGCAAATTGGACACCTTGCTTCAGATTTCTGGCTAAACCCCTGAGCTGAAGGCTGGAGCCCAAAAACAACTGGTCAATTCATCAAGGCAACATGATGACCCTGACAGGATTTATTATGGGAAATAGAAGTAAAAGTCCCCTTCAGGGCCTCTAATCAACTACATAATGGACAATCAGTATGGACCAGTTGTTTGAGCGTTCATGCCTGCCGCTTTGCCTGTCAAACAAAAGGTCAGTTCTGTAAGATAGTCCATTATTTAAGCAATTGAATCACCTGACAGGATTTTATTTCATTAAGTGTAAGAAAACTAAAGGACCACAATTATCCTAGCTTAAAGGCCTTTCATTCCACTTGTATAGTTGCACGCACTTTGAAATTATGACTTACAACACCACAATCAACTGCCAATTATGGTAGTTACTTGGAGCTGCCATCTTTGATCTCCTAGACTCTTCTTCTTTGTAGGTAGGGATTGTTTCAAGCATTTTTTATGATCAGGACAGTTCAGCTTATATTTCTAAAAGGACTGTTACGATCTCCCATCTCTATTAAATGTAACAAAAAGCAACAACAATATTTGAAGGGGATAGTACATAAAGAATTTTTTTAACTTACTCCATGACAGAACAGTTCAGTTCAATGTTGGCAGCTCCCAGTAATTAGCATAATTAGCAGTTTACCATGCTACCAAAAGTACAACCAACTATAGAATAAGGAACGAAAGCCCTTTTAGCTAGGATACTTGTGGTTCTTTAGTTTTCTTCCCCTCAAAATACAAGACTGAGGTAAAACAGACAAAATGAACGTTCTTCAACTCCAATTAGGTCATGAAAAAAAAAGAGAGAATGAAAAACTATAATATTTCACCCACCAATCACCAATGCAATAGATGGTAAGCAAATTGCCAAGGACCAAAATGCAGGCACATAAACTTTGTCCAGGATACATTAATATCAAAAACAAATGCTGAGTAAAATGCTTACTTTTCATTGCAGCGCATAGGCGCAGACCACCAAATGCTCTCTTCGGTTCAGTCTGCTGACCTTTCCAGCCCTTCCTCCCTGCCCAATTAAGGTTCAGAGCAACATTGTGGGATATGGTTTGAGACATCACCCATCTGGTCGCCTCCTTAAGATTAGAACCCCCGATGAGGCTGAGTTGATTGACCTACAATAATATTACATACTGGTATAATAACCTTGTGTTGTAAAGCCAAAATAGCATTGATGGTTACCTATATTGTTTTTTTTTACATCCTGAAAGTGATGCTAAATGAAATTTTCAAGCTGTAAAGCAATACAGTTGTTTGCCAAAAGTTGGCTAGGGTGGTGATGGGTTGGGTGGGAGTCAAATGCTACTTCTTTGAACATGAAGCTGCGCTAACAAAAAACCCCTGGACCCGAGGGCTCAAGTAATACTAAGTGAATTCATCCCTCCTAATGCTTATCTGAGCCATGTTTATATGTGAGTATAAGTTGTGCTTGAATAATAAATTGAAATTGAAATTATCACTCTAACTCCCCATACTAATTCTATTCATCAATCCTTAAGGTGAAACATCTCATGTCCTGAAATATCACCTTGCAAATTCTCTGATGTTACTCAAGCTGCTTTACCTTATTTTCTTTCATTTAACGGCACCTTAACATACTGCCACCCCCAACCCCCTTTCCATTTTCCATAACAGATCATCTTTATGTACTGCCATTGCCCTTCCAGTCCCCTTCCGTTAATCATTATTATGTACCAAGCCTCCCCTAAATCCCCCGCCGCTGATAATGGTAATGCACCATGCTTCCCCCCTCCCCATCCAAATCAGCCGCTGTGGACCATATTTATCTATGTACTCCCTCCGCCATAGATTATTATGTACCATAAGACCTCCCACCTATGTCCCCCGCCCTCTACATCTACCAGCAGCCATAGGAAGGTAGAAAAAACACATAGAATAAAGCATAAGGCACAATAGTGACATAAAACTGCCATACCAGT
Source organism: Liolophura sinensis (assembly GCF_032854445.1). Classification (NCBI taxonomy): domain Eukaryota; kingdom Metazoa; phylum Mollusca; class Polyplacophora; order Chitonida; family Chitonidae; genus Liolophura; species Liolophura sinensis. The sequence goes on along the minus strand of NC_088296.1, from coordinate 24,839,627 downwards.
ACAAAAAAATTATCAGCCCACTAAGTTTCATTGAGGTAACTCAATTGGTTTTGACCACGACAATACCATTTGGAAAACACTGTAGCAGCTGGATCCAAATAAGAAATCCATCACGTCCACGAAGTTTCAACTCTGGAAATATTTGCAGCCATGTAACACCCAAGACGAGATGACCATCCCAGCATGGCATCCGTTTTGTTTACCACGTTACAAGAGAATCCTATGATGAGTTTAGGAGCAGATGCGTTGACAAGCTCTCTTGCAGGTATAGGCGCATATTGTCCAAAATCGGACAAGCATTTACTGTCATCAATATCTATGATAATAGGGCAAAAACTTCAGAAATAATTGAAGCAGCATATTGAAGTAAGAGAAGATGAGTTGTCAGCTTAAGCTTGCTTACAAATAGATGAACAGACAGATATCAACCAACTTACCAGTGATTTAGCAATTTCTCTATCTTCAATTTTGTTTTCCATTCCATCCAGCTCTTCCATGGACTTTATCGGAAAGGTATCCATCACATCTATGGTGCCACTCGATGCCTCTTTGCTGATCATCGTGTTCAGCAGCTGTCCTTGGGACAAAACCTCTTTGCGAACTTCATCCAAAGATACCTGGACAGCAGTGATAGCCTTTAGTATTTCTCTGTCTGTGGCTGAAAAAGAGCATTATAACTATATTTAATGTACACACTGTTTAGATTTAATGAAATCTGTCTACAGCTAGTGTTATTTGTTGTCACACAACTTTCAAGATCAGGCTGTTGATTTAGTTACATCATCGGTCCTTTCAGTGCGATGTATCAGTGCGTGATGTACCTGATGGCCCATAAACTGCCGCACACAGCACGTTTATGACAAGACCGTCAGAGCTTGTATATTCTACTTCAATCCATCACTTTCTGTAACCTGGGGGACGTCATGTACCGGTAACATAGACTGGAATCCCAAACCAGTCGTATTTAAACTTCTGGTTGCAGAAAGTGATTCAGATCAGCCACTAGAAATATTCCCGAATATATGTATATGGCGGCATTGCCTTAATAATAGGTTTAAGATATCTATTGTCTTTGTTTGGCTAGCAAATAAAAAATGAGACAAGCTTAAAGCCTGCTCTTGTATTGGGCGCGTAGAGAATATAAATAAACCTGCACAATATACGTACCATTTGAAAAGAAATGATGGTGAAATACTATGCGTTTTGTAGATTTTATGACATTCTGAGACGATCGGCCATCACATGAGACGATCAGACTTACCTCCCCTTAATCGCAAAAAGCGTGCCTCGATACGTCTCTATCGGCACAATGAGCATTTTAAAGACACCTCTAGGGGAAAGTTGAACCGTGAAAGTCTCCGCGCATATCTATATACGCATAGAAAAACAACGTGCTGTAGGTCTGTGGTACATGTGAATACAAATACGTGCATACAGCATACGTGCAACTTAACGTCAGCCTGCTTTTAGTTTTGCCGAAATAAGTCGCTAATTTCGGGGGCTGTCGGCGATAAATACAAAAGTAAACAAATCATTTTTCTCGCCATGAAGGCGAATTTTTCCAAATTTTACGCGCCACACTGGCGACAATACATTTTTTTTCGTTCGCCAAAGCCTTTCAATTAGTCGCCGATGGCGAGTTGGCGACCGTATTTTTTGAGCCCTGCTGAGCTGTTCTACAGATTTGCAACAGGGCACCTTTCGAATAACTTTAAGGTCACAAGCTCAATTAATAAATACACATATTCCAGTTGATGCTGTTTATGGTTGTTTTAACGAAAATTAAAAATGTGGCATTTGACCTTGAACTCCAAAAACAAGCCTTACATGTTAAATTTATGTAAGATAGGACACGGTACCTTGTCGATTGTCCAGTTGTATACCAGCAGGAGCATGGAGGCTTGGAAACGGTGGGACTGGCGGGATTGGCGGGACTGGCGGGGCTGGGGGGAGGTGTTTGCGTTTAACTGGTCCGGCAACAGCTTCATCATCACCATCATCGTCTGTGTCACTGTATAGTGTTCACTCTTTGCGCCTGTACAGTAAGGCAATCGGTGCATTATAACATGTGTACATTATTGTTCACTATCAAAATATGATAGTGCTATTGTCAGAAAAAAAAATGCGAGTTTGGAAGGAGCTCGATCTTAATTTGCTCTGTGAAGCAAGGCTGAGATCGTTCCTTTCAGTATTTCTGTTATATGATGGCGAGTCAGTATTTCTGGGCATCCCCGGGTGGAAGAAACCCCTGGAAGAAACTAGGGAAAACCACCGACCATTGGCAAGTCACTGACCACTTCTCCACATGATCAAAGGTGGACAGCAGGAGGTCTCAAACGAATTGCAGTCCATTAATACCAATATTACCCAATTTTTCTTGGTACTTACAAGCGTTGTCGTCCACCTTGCAAATAAAAGCCCCATAACCAATCAACTAAACGGCCTGGAATGAGAGAAACATTCCCTGACACTATGGGAAATCGATCCCGGGATGTCTTGACCAGCACTTCAGCAGCCAAGAGCGCTAGCCACTACTCCATGGCTGTGGGCGATAGTGTTTTAAGTTTTGATTTGTTTCTCTTTATTCTTTACAGGAGACTTATTGTTGTAATAGTGTTGTTTTAATGCTGTTCTCTCCATGTACCTTCTTGCACCCTTCCCCATTCCAACTTCATCGTCTGTTTGTATGTCTGAGGTTTCCTCGGCCATTCGAAGCTTTCCTCTGCCATCCTCATAGCTATCTGCATGGAAAATGCAGAACATTTGACTGACTGACTGATTACAGTCCATTTTTATTACACCGTACTCATGAGTATTTCCCTTATATGACAGAAGGTCAGTATTTATGGTTGGGTGGGAAAAAAAACCGGGAACAAACCAGGGAAAAAACCACCAGTTGACCTTTGGCAAGTCACCGACAACTTCCCTCCTGTATTATACAGTGATGGAATGCGCTAGTTCTCCAGCAAATACGGCTCTGTTTTCAAAGCGCTACTCGCATCATTGTTCTCGAAAAGTTTGAATTTGCATCCCAACATGTTGATCACTGGCTTCCCTGCGCCACGGCCCAGTGGCAAGAATATCTGAATTAGGCAATAAGATGATAGATCAAATGTGGTTTAAACCTGACTGACCAATTGTGGTTTATCCCAGCATATTCTGGGACTTTGCTGTGGGGGGCATTTGTTCCCCAAGGCCTGGCACCTATGCATTTCATTTTCATATTGCCCATTGTTATGTGCAAACAATACAGCGAACCGAGTTTTCTCAATTTCTTAATTGTCAACACTTAAACAAGTATTTATTTTTACCTAATTCTGTCCAAACGCGCTGCTAATGGGCATGTGTGGTAGTATATTTGCAATCACATGAACAGTTAGAATAAAACCCTGTCTGAGGTAAGTGACATGGAGACGTTTTCATTCGGCTGTGTGAGCCAAATATCCCAATGTCTCACACACGTCACTGCTTTGGTTATTCTCTTTCCACTCTACGTTCATTTTGTTTTGTTTTAACATCATTTAAGTATTCAATATTACCTTACATGTATTTGCACAATGGCCACCAACTTCATACATTGAGGAAACTAGAGCACTAGAAGTAAACCATTGCTTTGTTGCACACTTGTGATACCAGTGAAACATTGCTGCACCAATATAAGATGCTTAATTGCTATCGGTAGAGGAATGCAAGGCAGGGGTGTGAAACTGACTGGTGTCTATGTTAAAGTGCAGCACCTGAGATGAATTTTTACATTTGCATGACACTTTCTGCAGGACCTGTAAAACAATGTATGGAAAACCTGCCTCAAGTCATTCATCTGAGTGGGTTGTCGGCGAACATGATTGTAATGATTCACCATCACAGAGGTTTTTTTTCATTTTTTGATATCAAAAAGGAATACTTTGGAGCTATTTTCTGATGGTTTGAAGGTCAAAACTGCCCCATGAATGTACAGTTCTGCAGCCTGCAGGTAACAAGAGACTAATTAATATGTGGTTTACACTTCTTAAAATGGTTAGTTTTTCCCTTTGAAGTATATGCAGCATTATTTAGAATCTTAGAATCACCATTTTCTGAACCGTATGTCTAACATGTAATATAATGAATTAAAATTAATAATGAAACATTTTACATGATACTCACCACAAGCAGACAGGATGCGGATGCTGTAACTTGGCCAAGTTTTGTCAGCTGCTACTCTGTCTTTTACAGCTTTAGTTACGTTAGACATATTGCGATACGGTGGCCAAAAAGTTTTTGTCTGAGACTGTAACCAGTTGGAAGCAACAAGCTCTACTTTATCCGTCTCCACAAAAACTACGACGGCATACATTGTCAATGACATGTATGTCTGTAAATAAGAAAGGATTCACAAATTCAGTACATTTACACAAATCACAATTACATTTAGGGTGCATGTCACATACAACATTGTTCTTCAACTCTTTTACAGTCCTGCACTAGATTTTTAGAAACAATAATTAAACAGTGTCATGATTAGGCTAGTTCAAGCTTGGAAACGTTTAAATACATGTATGTACAGTATGTAGATATTTATTGTCTAATAACTGAAGTTTATTTCCATTTTCAATGACAATCCCTCTAGTTTGGTCCTCTAATGTTTTCACAAATATTAGAAACTTGAACCACAATATCATTAAATCAATATACATACATATATATTGGCAATATCTGGGAAATAGAAAGTTATGGTAAGGCAGGCATTTGGGGCTTTCTCAATAAAAAGATTTGATCAAATTATCGTTCTTGGATTAAATTTAAAAAACACACAAAAAAGACTAGTGCTACTGATTCTACATGTATAAGACTCCAACCCTGCATAATGTCACGTGTATATAACTTTTCTGTACCTAACAGCTGTGAATAAGAGGAATTGCGACGTGTACAGTTTTATATGGCAACAACACATATTTCTGAACCACTTCCTGGATGGGAGCAACATGGAGTTTGTCACAGAGGTCGGTGACCATGTGGATGTTGATTTCACTTGAATTGAGAGGGTAAGAGAAAAATGGTCTACATGATCTGAATGACTGATACACCACCAGTACATCTCCACCACAATACAAAATATTTTTGATGAGGCAAACCTTTGATCCTACCCCAACACAATTGTTGTCGTTTTCTGTTACAACACAGAAATGGTCCAGTTCAGCTTCTGTGTATTTGACACAGTTCTGGTATTTATATCCCTGTGGAATTGGACCAAGAAAATGTTGCTTTTTCAGTCCACCATCAGCAGCTGTGGGCAATGTAGCAGCTGAGGGAGATATTTGAGAGATCTCTTTCAGTCTTGCGACAAGCTGCTGTAATGGCAAGCTTTTACATTGTACACGACCTGGTCAGCACCGTAAAGGTGCGCAAAGTGTTGGACAAAGCTTACTAGAAGCTCATGTGCATTGCCCGCTTACTGATAGCAGAGAGACGGACTTATAAGTATGGTAATTCCGACTGAGAGCAGAAGAAAGTTTTTGTACAACTCATCAGCGATGCTGTCCTTTAAAACAACAGTTCCTGTGTATAAAAGAAACATGCGGAATTCTGTTGCCTTCCATCGGTCTATCTCTGACAGTGAACGGGATTTTCGTGCAAACTCCTTAGGTATAAATTTACACATGTGAAGCAAGGCAGCTGAAATGCGTAATTTTGTCTGAGGCCCTAAGCGAATTGTAAGTGGACCCCTTATCAATAACACAAGGATACGACGCATTACACCGAGGCACACTAAGTGCATACAGTCAATTGGAAACTGTGACACCATAGAGAACAAATTGCAAAGCGGACTTGTTCCAGTGTAACGGTCCTTATCTTCCTGCTTATCAAATGATTCATCAGTTCGCAGCGTTGCATGAGTTTCAGGAAATGTCATTTTCCCATTATACACACCTTTTTGTGGGCATTTTTCACATGCGGAATAACCTGCGTGACACTTGATTTGTTTGATAAAGGCACGTGCTGGTGCATCACAGATGAAGGATGTTATGTTAATCTGGTAACGCCTACCTTTGTATTGTATCCCCTCTAGTTTTAGCTTTGTATACTCTGTGATAAAATCTTTCAAAAATTCAGAAGGATCCTTTGGTTTTTCTTGTCCAACAAACAACCCAATGACAAACGGCTGGCATTTTGCTTCATTTTGTATCATTCCCAAAATAGGCCACAGCTGAGTAGGCCACTACTTTTGAAAATGGGGAGTCCATCCGTATTCACCTGAACATCTATGACTTTGATACATTCCAGATTTTTGTTCAATTCTATCCTTCGAATTACACAACCTTGGAGTCCAAAATGATAGTAACATATCTGCTTTATCCCCACAACATGTCCAGTATCCAAAAGAGTCCTGGGATTTTTAGGTAAATTTGGATGATGGTTTCTAAGTAAGACTAATAGCCTGCCAACTGCTGTGTGAGTGATGTTATTTTCAACTGCCCATGCAGCTAACAAATCTGACGACAAAACATTTTCTTCCTCTGAATCAGTACTACCGCAATCATTAAATCTATCATTGTCTACATCCATTGTTGGTATGCTGTTAGGAAATGTCCCTTCATTGTCAATTATGTCATATAATACATCATTGGTTTCTGCTTTGTCTGTGAATGTATTATTTTGTTTGAAGCTAGCATTAATGCTATGTAAATTTATCGTTGTCCGTGCCAAACTGATAATACAGGTAGACAGGGCCTTCGTTTGGCCTACTCGTATGTATCTATAATCTAGAAATTTAAAGTGGAAAATGAAAGTGAAATGTACTGAATTGCCGTCACTCATTAAGTTTTTGTAACAGTCTGTAGTTTTTACGTTTTCGTGATAAAAGTTCGAGACAATCTAACCGTAGCTCTAGGTAGCAGCCGACATTTTTCTTGGCGCCAGATCCCAGAATTCGCTGTTACAGAATGTTCGTTAAGGAATGGCTATCGTCCGGTCCGGCACAGGCCCGGTATCACGCCGGTGAGCGCACCGGAACAGAACGTCTCGTACATTTTAGGTCTCGTACTTTTGTGGATGTAGGCTGACGAGTACTGTTGCCTCACTGGTAACATCTTTTGGAGATTTCCGCTTAACTCCGGTCAGCTGCAACAAGGTACGGAAACCCCCGACCAATGTTCCGAGTGGTGCGAAAGCAAAATATGTCATATTTTTATAATATATACATGTAGTACATGCAGCTTTAGCTCCAGAAAACAGTTATTTTCATGTTCCATGTAAACAGAAACTCACATTTGGTTATGTTGAAATATCTCAAGTTTAAATCAGTTGTAATAATTTGCCACTGTATGCTGATAAACAATAAACAAATAGCCCCCCCCCCCCCTCAAAAAAACAAACAACCGAAAAAAAGCAGAAAAAAAAAACACACACACAAAAAAAATCAAAACAAACAATCAAAAAACAAAACACACAACTTAATATTATTCTTTTTATTTCTTTGGACCCAGGCCTGTACAAACTTATCTAAAGAAAATTTTGCGCTCCGTGGGACTTGCCGGGATTTTTTAAAGTCTCCATAACGGCAAAGCTTTATTGGGTCAGCAACGGGCAAGTTACGGCGATATTTAATGGTTCAATAATGGCCAGCCAATAATGTCCCGAGGGTGGGTCAGTACATGCTTTGAGTATCGGTAAAACTAAACTGGGCCAGCGCTGGGCCAGATATGGCAATCATAACACTGGCAAAATAGCGGCAAGCCGGAAATGGTTCACCACTTGCTTTGTTAAACTCCTCAGCTGCAGGCACTGCCGTAACAAACCGGTTAAAGCCCGGAATTGGACCAACACATTCATGTTTATTGAATTTACAGACGCTGGCGTTTGCCACGTACACCTGCAGACCGTGTTGCGCTTTCAGTTTTTATTTTCGGAGGAATTTTCTTGCTATGGTACGAAATCGTGTGGATTTTGCCCACCTATTATCCGGGAAACGAAAACTCATCTTTAAAATATATCCATGTTTTCGTGGCTTTGTTTTTGGCTTTTCAAATTTACGGCAAAATGTTCATGTTGACAACAACTGATACGTCAGTTGAGCCTCTGAAATATGGTGAACTTTCTACATCTCTGCTAGCAGGCTGGAAGTATTGCACGACATGTCAGAAGAACAGTCCGCCAAGATCGCACCACTGTAAAATTTGCAATGTTTGCATTCTTAAGCGAGATCACCACTGCTGGTTTGCGGGGTACTGTGTGGGTTACACAAATCACCGCTACTACCTAGTCATGGTGTGTTACATCGTAGTCGCAGCTTTGTACTGCAATCTTTTCAACTGGGCCTTTGTTTGGGACGTTAAAGGGGAGATAACTTTTGGAAACCTGCTGTCATTCATTGGCCCCCATTTTGGCTGGGTTTTAGGGTACTATGACCTGTATACTATGGGTATAACCTTCCTGTCTACGATTGGATTCATCCTTTTGATCCTGTTTTCATGGCTTTTGCAAATTCAACTGGCTCAACTAGAAAAAGGACAGACGAAATATGAACGCAAGAAAGGGATCTCGAAATATCATCAAGGATCATACAGCGAGAATTTCAATGAAATCCTTGGGAACAAGACTTTCTGTGTGTTCTTATTTCCCTTTATTTCATCCAAGTTGCCGGGCAATGGTCTAAGTTTTAACACAAGCATGAAGTTTCAGTGATGTGGATTTGCTTACTTCACCAGGTAACCTGGTCACTGTTTGTTAAGTTTTCCCACATGCATCATTATGATTAATTTGTCATATCTACATAATTTATTCTGTTTATTTGCTTAATTGCTTTACGCCGTACTCAAGAATATTTCACCTATAGACAGCAGCAAGCATGGTGGGTTAGGAGACCAGGCAGAGCCGGGGGCCAGTTTCACAAAGTGCACATAACGTTACCTGCACTTAGCTTCCATGGTCACTGCGAGTTCAAGTCCACCTCATGCTGGCTTCCTCTCTTGACGTACGTGGGAAGGTCTCTCAGCAACGGTGCAGATGGTCGTGGGTTTCCACCGGGCTCTGCCTGGTTTCCACCCACCATAATGCTGACTGCCGTCGTATAAGTGAAATATTCTTGAGTACAGCATAAAACACAAATCAAATAAATAAATAAATAGCTTCCATGGTGACCCGTACTGTAGGTATTACATCGCCATGGTAGTTACGTGAATGTAGTGATATGTGCGCTTTGTGAAATGGGCCCCAGGGGGGAAACCCAAGACCGTCCATAGGTTGCTGGCAGACCCTCCTACGCATGGCTGCTGAGGAAGCCAGCGTGAGACTCGCAACAATCGCGTTGGTTACAGGCTCCTGAATATTTTGTGTTGGTGTAGATAGAATTACAGTTACATCCATACAAGCCATATCAGTCTTTTTAATCCTTTACTCAGTATCATAGTCTTTTATTTGCTATATTGTGACCTCTTGTTCAGCTAGCTCAAACTTGTGCAGTCCATGTTGAGACAACTCCTGGGAATCAACGATTTGACCAATGTCTGAACTAATGTGCAAACAACTTCCATCCAGGATAGTATCACAGGTTACCCACATATATCACAAGAGAGTAAAATGTATTGTTAATAAACTTTCATGACACCTGGCCAGCAGTCTGAAGACAAGAACCCTCGGGTGATGCATATACTGCAATATCTTAATTGTAATGATTCATGTAGGAATGCTTAACAAATATTTACCTGTGCAGGTCACCTGGTCTTCATACATAACTCAGCTGGAACTGATGGTACACTACGTTTGAACGTGGGTGACATTTCACTGATGAGGGTGTGCTTAACTCAAAGTATTTTAAAATTCTATACGAATTACTTTCATGGGTTTTTTTTTTTGTTGTTGTTTTTTTTTTCCATTCATTGTTTCATGAAGATATTTAGATGTCATGTTCCCCATTTTATCGGTAGCATTTAATCATCTGTGTTAAGATATATATATTTTTTTTATCTATGTTTGCTTTAAGATTTTTTATATCTGGATATTAAAAGAAGAAAATGTTTTACAATTTTACTAATACTACTAGCCTTTGTATTAGCTGAATATCATGCTACAATTGTAGAAATTAAGTAAAATGTTACAGATGACGTCCTAGAATGTTAAGACATGATTTTCACTGGTTTCAATTCCCAGTGATTTTTTCTACATGCACTTTTACCATAGTGTGCCTTTCATCACAGCATATATTTCTGTATAGATATAGTCCAAGCTGCAAAGTGTGTGTCAGCATTTAAACTATGCAAATTTACAAAAAAGTAAAATATATATATACATATATATATATATATATATATATATATATATATATATATATATATATATATATATATATATATATATATATATATACCCACGATGCTGTGAAATGCTGTGAACATTTAATAACAAGCAGTCATTTTTTTTTTGTTTCATGTCACCAATTTAACTTCCGTATTAACGCTATGAACTGTAATTCCCCAAATCTACTTAACCTGCTCTAATGGTAGCAAATTCTTCATAGGCGAAACCGGTGATTTATTAAGGAATGGATATAGGGTACATAGGCAACAAATTAACACGCCAAGTTTACAGATTTTACTTGTAATCAAACATATCGCATCATATACCCGTGACCTACAGATTGGGACCGAGTTTCACATCATACCCATCTTTAAATTATCAGTGAATAAAACTCAAACCAGCGGAATCAAAGAACAGTACTTCATTCATAAATTTAAATCTCAGCAGAGAAAACATCGGGAGATAATCTCTCCAAATCGATAATCCCCTAGGCAAGATCGAACTTTATTATATTATATGTAATTTGTAACTAGAACTGATCACCATGGCTTAATCTACCTGCATGTATGTATAGCTGCCGCAAGATATGTTGAAATAAAAAAAGCTCTGAACAGCCGTTCTGATACGGTGAAACTATTAAGCTAAAACAACATATCGCATCATATACCCGTGACCTACAGATTGGGACCGAGTTTCACATCATACCCATCTTTAAATTATCAGTGAATAAAACTCAAACCAGCGGAATCAAAGAACAGTACTTCATTCATAAATTTAAATCTCAGCAGAGAAAACATCGGGAGATAATCTCTCCAAATCGATAATCCCCTAGGCAAGATCGAACTTTATTATATTATATGTAATTTGTAACTAGAACTGATCACCATGGCTTAATCTACCTGCATGTATGTATAGCTGCCGCAAGATATGTTGAAATAAAAAAAGCTCTGAACAGCCGTTCTGATACGGTGAAACTATTAAGCTAAAACAAGTTGAGTTTGTTATGTTTCTATATATATATATATATGGGTAAATATTTTTCATTTTCTGTATTTTAAGTTACCATTTCACAACTAAGTATTGGGCCAGATCCAATACTTTATACACAGCCTGACCCAACAGTAAATGTATATACATATCACTTTTAAACCTATTTAATGGGTCAGACACAACAATTAATGTACATATATATGATTACTGGGTCAGACCCAATATGGGCGGACCTGGTACTTTACTGGTGTATATTACTTTTTGATAGCACTGATGTTTTGATCTAACACAAGAACTCGTATGTATGCACATCCGTGTTGAACCAGCTTGTTTTGTACTTTTCTGGCCGGGGTGGATAGCTTCAAGCGACTGGCCTGGTATATAATGTACGTCTGTTACTTTTTCATATGGTGAGTATATTAAAAGACTGACAGCATCAAGAAAACGTCAAACTGCTAATACTTGGAGCAGATGATACACTCACATGCCTGTTGACGCGTTTGATTTGGTGATGATCTGCACAAGGTATAACTACCTGTAGCACACAGAAAAGGGACGTCCAATGGCAGAAATAACCATTTCCAAAAACAACCATAAACCCCATACTTCTCTTATAAAAACCGGCTCCGATGGCTCAGATGATAGAGCCACCGCTTCAGGGGCGGAAAGTCCCGGCTCAATTCTGGATCGGATCACATCTAAGACTTTAACAGAGGAGGTTGTAACTTCCTCGCTTGGCGTTCAGCAGTAAGAATTGCAACAACTGGTTGACCCGTATCAGTATAATGGCACAGGTGGCGCATCTTACTTACCTTTGGTAAGTCGCCTCACTGAAGCGGCCCTTGAGCGGTGGAAATCCCTCCTGCAACAAGGAGGCAAATTACATGCACTCTGAAGAATTGTTAAACCCCAGACGTACATATAGCGATTCTGTTTCCCCCTTTTTTTTGGAGAGATTATTTATATTTTTCATGTTGTAATGCATTATCTTTTCTGTTGATTTAATCTAAAAATCGGTGCTTTGAGTGCCAATTTATTTGGCCTGACCCAATAGGTTATAAATGACAAAACTGTCCCATTTATTTAGTCATACAGAATAATTATGTACAGTTTAACCCAACAGTCAGTATACTTACATATTACCTTTGACATCAGCTTATTGGGTTTGAAATATTAGCGTTTATGTGATATACTATGCATGACCCAACTACCACTTGCATGTCTGTACACGGATATTGATTATTAAAGCTAATATCCCTTTAATGGGTCGGACCCAATAGCTTATAACATGATTCATGTAGAATCAAAGTATCGTTTGTATATGCAGATATTCTCTAGTACCCATTTACTGGGTCGGACCCCATAGCTTATATGATACATTTAGGATCAAACTTTCTTGTATATATGTAGATATTCACCATTACCCCTTTAATGGGTCGGACCCAAGAGTTTATATAATACATGTAGGACCAAACACGACAATGACATGAGTAACAACATGAACAGTGGGCTAAATGATGGGAATCAATGTATTGACTACTAAACTACACGTGGCAGCAAAAACAGGGCAGGACTGAGCGTATTGACACTGACACGAGTAACAATGTGAATAGTGGGCAAAATGATGGGAATCGATGTATTGACTACTTAACTACACGTGGCAGCAAAAACGGGCCCGGACTGAGCGTACTGACACTGACACGAGTAACAACATGAACAGTGGGAAAATTGATGGGAATAGGTGAATAGTGGACAAAATGATGGGAATCAATGTATTGACTAGTAAACTACACGTGGCAGCAGAAACAGGGCAGGACTGAGCGTATTGACACTGACACGAGTAACAATGTGAATAGTGGGCAAAATGATGGGAATCGATGTATTGACTACTTAACTACACGTGGCAGCAAAAACGGGCCCGGACTGAGCGTACTGACACTGACACGAGTAACAACATGAACAGTGGGCAAATTGATGGGAATTGATGTATTGACTACTAAACTACACGTGGCAGCAGGAACAGGCCAGGACTGAGCGTATTGACACTGACACAAGTAACAATGTGAATAGTGGGCAAAATGATGGGAATCGATGTATTGACTACTAAACTACACGTGGCAGCAAAAACGGGCCCGGACTGAGCGTACTGACACTGACACGAGTAACAACATGAACAGTGGGCAAATTGATGGGAATTGATGTATTGACTACTAAACTACACGTGGCAGCAGGAACAGGCCAGGACTGACGTATTGACACTGACACGAGTAACAATGTGAATAGTGGGCAAAATGATGACAATCGATGTATTGACTACTAAACTACACGTAGCAGCAGAAACAGGTCAGGGCTGAGCGTATTGACACTGACACGAGTAACAACATGAACATTGGGCAAAATGATGGGAATCGGTGAATAGTGGACAAAATGATCGGAATCGGTGTATTGACTACTAAACTACACGTGGCAGCAAAAACATGCCCGGACTGAGCGTATTGACACTGACACAAGTAACAATGTGAATAGTGGGCAAAATGATGGGAATCGATGTATTGACTACTTAACTACATGTGGCAGCAAAAACAGGCCCTGACTAAGCGTACTGACACTGACACGAGTAACAACATGAACAGTGGGCAAAATGATGGGAATCGGTGAATAATGGGCAAAATGATGGGAATCGATGTATTGACTACCAAACTACACGTGGCAGCAGAAACAGGCCAGGACTAAGCGTATTGACACTGACACGAGTAACAATGTGAATAGTGGGTAAAATGATGGGAATCGATGTATTGACTACTAAACTACACGTGGCAGCAGAAACAGGGCAGGACTGAGCGTATTGACACTGACACGAGTAACAACACGAACAGTGGGCAAAATGATGGGAATCAATGTATTGTTTACTAAACTATACGTGGCAGCAGAAACCGGTCAGGACTGAGCGTATTGACACTGACACGAGTAACAACATGAACATTGGGCAAAATGATGGGAATCGGTGAATAGTGGGCAAAATTATGGGAATCGGTGTACTGACTACTAAACTACACGTGGCAGCAAAAACAGGCCCGGACTGAGCGTATTGACATTGACACGAGTAACAATGTGAATAGTGGGCAAAATGATGGGAATCGATGTATTGACTACTAAACTACATGTGGCAGCAGAAACAGGCCAGGACTGAGCGTATTGACACTGACACGAGTAACAACATGAACAGTGGACAAAATGATGGGAATCGGTGAATAGTGGGCAAAATGATGGGAATCGATGTATTGACAGCTAAACTACACGTGGCTGCAGAAACAGGCCAGGACTGAGCATATTGACACTGACACGAGTAACAATGTGAATAGTGAGCAAATTGATTGGAATCGGTGAATAGTGGGCAAAATGATGGGAATTGATGTATCGACTACTAAACTACATGTGTCATCAGAAATAGGCCAGGACTGAGCGTATTGACACTGACACGAGTAACAACATGAACAGTGGGCAAATTGATGGGAATCGGTGAATAGTGGGCAAAATGATGGGAATCGGTGTATTGACTACTAAACTACATGTGTTATCAGAAACAGGCCCAGATTGGCAGCACAAACACTGAGCATAATGACACTGACACGAGTGACAATGTGAATAGTGGGCAAAATGATGGGAATCGATGTATTGACTACTAAACTACACGTGGCAGCAGGAACAAACCAGGGCTGAGCGTAATTACATTAACATGAGTAACAACATGAACAGTGGCAAATGATGGGAATCGATGTATTGACTACTAAACTACACGTGGCAGCAGGAACAGGCCAGGACTGAGCGTATTGACACTGACACGATTAACAACACGAACAGTGGGTCAAATGATGGGAATTGATGTATTGACTACTAAACTACACGTGGCAGCAGAAACAGGTCAGGACTGAGCGTAATTACATTAACATGAGTAACAACATGAACAGTGGCAAATGATGGGAATCGATGTATTGACTACTAAACTACACGTGGCAGCAGGAACAGGCCAGGACTGAGCGTATTGACACTGACACGATTAACAACACGAACAGTGGGTCAAATGATGGGAATTGATGTATTGACTACTAAACTACACGTGGCAGCAGAAACAGGTCAGGACTGAGCGTAATTACATTAACATGAGTAACAATGTGAATAGTGGGTAAAATGATGGGAATCGATGTATTGACTACTAAATTACACTTGGCAGCAGAAACAGGCCCGGAATGAGCGTATTGACACTGACACGAGTAACAATGTGAATAGTGAGTAAAATGATGGGAATTGATGTATCGACTACTAAACTACACGTGGCAGCAGAAACAGGCCAGGACTGAGCGTATTGACACTGACACAAGTAACAACATGAACAGTAGGCAAAATGATGGGAATCAGTGAATAGTGGGCAAAATGATGGGAATCGATGTATTGACTACTAAACTGCATGTGTTATCAGAAACAGGCCCAGATTGGCAGCAGAAACACTGAGCATAATGACACTGACACGAGTGACAATGTGAATAGTGGGCAAAATGATGGGAATCGATGTATTGACTACTAAAGTACACGTGGCAGCAGAAACAGGTCAGGACTGAGCGTATTGACACTGACACGAGTAACAACATGAACAGTGGGCAAAATGATGGGAATCGGTGAATAGTGGGCAAAAAGATGGGAATCGATGTATTGACTACTAAACTGCATGTGTCATCAGAAATAGGCCAGGACTGAGCGTATTGATACTGACACGAGTGACAATGTGAATAGTGGGCAAAATGATGGGAATCATTGTATTGACTACTAAAGTACACGTGGCAGCAGAAACAGGTCAGGACTGAGCGTAATTACATTAACATGAGTAACAATATGAATAGTGGGTAAAATGATGGGAATCGATGTATTGACTACTAAATTACATTTGGCAGCAGAAACAGGCCAGGACTGAGCGTACTGACACTGACAGGAGTAACAATGTAAATAGTGGGTAAAATGATGGAATCGATGTATTGACTACTAAATTACACTTGGCAGCAGCAACAGGCCCGGACTGAGCGTATTGACACTGACACGAGTAGCAATGTGAATAGTGGGTAAAATGATGGGAATCGATGTATTGACTACTAAATTACACTTGGCAGCAGAGACAGGCCAGGACTGAGCGTATTGACACTGACAGGAGTAACAATGTGAATAGTGGGTAAAATGATGGGAATCGATGTATTGACTACTAAATTACACTTGGCAGCAGAAACAGGCCCGGACTGAGCGTATTGACCCTGACACGAGTAACAATGTGAATAGTGGGAAAAATGATGGGAATCGATGTATTGACTACTAAATTACACTTGGCAGCAGAAACAGGTCAGGCCTGAGCGTATTGACACTGACACGAGTAACAACATGAACAGTGGGCAAAATGATGGGAATCGGTGAATAGTGGGCAAACTGATGGGAATCGATGTATTGACTGCTAAACTACACGTGGCTGCAGAAACAGGCCAGGGACTGAGCGTATTGACACTGACACGAGTAACAATGTGAATAGTGGGCAAATTGATGGGAATCGGTGAATACTGGGCAAAATGATGGGAATCGGTGTATTGACTACTAAACTGCATGTGTTATCAGAAACAGGCCAAGATTGGCAGCAGAAACACTGAGCATAATGACACTGGCACGAGTAACAATGTGAATAGTGGACAAAATGATGGGAATCAATTTATTGACTACTAAACTACATGTGTCATCATAAACAGGCCCGGACTAGGCGTATTGACACTGACACGAGTAACAATGTGAATAATGGGCAAAATGATGGGAATCAATGTATTGACTACTAAACTACACGTGGCAGCAAAAACAGGCCAGGACTGAGCGTATTGACACTGACACGAGTAACAATGTGAACAGTGGGCAAAATGATGGGAATCAATGTATTGACTACTAAAGTACACGTGGCAGCAGAAACAGGACCGGATTGAGCGTATTGACACTGACACGAGTAACAATGTGAATAATGGGCAAAATGATGGGAATCAATGTACTGACTACTAAACTACATGTGGCAGCAAAAACAGGCCCGGACTGAGCGTATTGACACTGACACGAGTAACAATGTGAATAGTGGGTAAAATGATGGAAATCAATGTATTGACTACTAAACTACATGTGGCAGCAGAAACAAGCCAGGACTGAGCGTTTTGACACTGACACGATTAACAACACGAACAGTGGGTAAAATGATGGGAATCGATGTATTGACTACTAAACTACACATGGCAGCAGAACAGGCCTGGACTGAGCTTACTGACACTTGAAATGAGTAACAACACGAACAGTGGGCAAAATGATGGGAATCGATGTATTGACTACTAAACTACACGTGGCAGCAGGAACAGGCCAGGACTGAGCGTATTGACACTGACACGATTAACAACACGAACAGTGGCAAATGATGGAAATTGATGTATTGACTACTAAACTACACGTGGCAGCAGGAACAGGCCAGGGCTGAGCGTAATTACATTAACATGAGAAACAACACGAACAGTGGCAAATGATGGGAATTGATGTATTGACTACTAAACTACACGTGGCAGCAGGAACAGGCCAGGACTGAGCGTAATTACATTAACATGAGTAACAACACGAACAGTGGCAAATGATGGGAATCGATGTATTGACTACTAAACTACACGTGGCAGCAGGAACAGGCCAGGACTGAGCATATTTGACATGACATGTCCCACACACACAGAAACCGGAGGGCTCGAAATATTCACTGCCCAAAGCCGGATTTGAACCCGAACCTCGTCTGTCTCGTGTTTTGTATAAACATGCGGCAGTCTATTTTCATTTGCCTATGACACATTTTTGCCTCGAGGACATTAGAAAGTGTCATTTACAAATAAATAGGACAAGGCTGAGGGCGAGCATCGAGGAGAATTTGCCTGTCTGAAGAAAATTTGCTCCTTTATTCTCAAGGTTCAAAGCTTTGCAGTTGGCAATAGGATAATAGTAATAATAAACATGTTTTGAGAAGCATCTAAAATGGTTACCATCTTAGGATGTCCGGAATGTTCTGGTTGAAAATAATGACAATATCGGCCCCAATGACGTACCATCAGAAAATGGAAATTCTGAAATCCCAGAATCAGTCTGTAAATTCCCAAAGCGTAAAGCTTGGTCGGGGCGGCCATGGACGTTAAAGCTTCCCAATAAAATGATATTAATGTGCACTTCAAGAAGAAAAACTGACTATAGCTGTGAATTACACACTCATAAGGCTACTTCTTTCTTCAGTTCTGTTTTACTCTTTTTTCCTGCTATTTGGCAAGCAAGGCTCCAAACATGCACTGAAGTGACGTATAAGTCATAAAATCGAAAAATGGTAGCCTGTTGCAGTCACACTGAAGTATCTTCTCTTTTTTGTGCATTTAAACAGTGCATAGTGTGGAAAATCTTGCCAAAATAATACAAAACTGATCACATTATAAAGTTCATGTTTTACATATGAAGACAACTGTTAATCAAAACGAAACCTTAAAAGCACGTAGAAATACACACATGAATGTTTCAGTAAAGACATTTTTCATTTTGTAAATTAAACATAACAGTGCCTGGTTTGAACAGGGACTTTCGTTTTTGACCGGGGATGCATCTTAGGTGGGTTATTACTTAGCAACCATCTATTTTGTGGCCATTAACTTTTATGGATACCTTGACACTTATACGATGGCGGCCAGCATTATTGTAGGAGGATACTGGGCAGAGCCCGGCGGAAGCCCACGACCATCCGCACGTGGCTGACAGACCTCACTTACAGCCGGATAGGAAGCCAGCATGAGCTGGACTTGAACTCACAGCGACCGCATTGGTGAGAGGCTCCTGGGTCCTACATCACCTACACATGGTAAGCAAATCAATTTATTTCTACATTGACCATTGTCATGTCCACACTTTTGGCACGAAAAGCACCTAGTCGGATTGGGTATGTGCATGTCTTATTGGACGCGCTGCGATCGACTGAGGACCATAAGGTTTATAAAATGTCGATGAGTACTTGCTGAGTTTGCTGTTACTGTCATTTTTTTATATGTGAATCACCTGACATTTACAACCCCGTGAGATTTTAGTTCGGAGTACATCTGCTCCAGTCGATTGGTCGAATTGGACCAATCTACCTCCCGTCTCTATCTAAGCAAGGGTCTTTGCAGTGTTGGGCTTGAAAATCTCGCAACACTAACCTGCCCTCAACAATTGGGATCCGGTTCTCTTCCATTAAGGATCGCAACCCACAGCAAGCAGGTACGCCATGATCAACAGGTACCCCACCCCCCGAGAAGATATGACTCTATTATATTCACATGGGCCACAGGAGGGAGCTCTAGGTTAGTCGCCTTGTGCGACAAGATTGCCCAGAGGCCTGATTTTACCTCGGAGACTCCACGGGAGTAATGCCGCTTGAATTCAATGGGCAACTATTGTAGCTGTAGCCTCATCTCATTCTGTTTGGAACCGAAAGTGATAACACTTCCACATGCTTCCTGTTCGGCCGTAAGTGGGAAGGTCTGGCACCAGCCTGCGGATGGTCGTAGGTTTCTTCCGGGCTCTGCCCCGATTCCCCCCCCCCCACACCATAATAGTGCCCGCCGTCGTGTAAGTGAAATATTTTTGAGTATGCCGTAAAACACCAATCAAATAAAAAAATAAATAAACTTACACGTGTTTTCTATTTCAGTCTGCCCAATTTTATCAACTCGTAAAACACGGCGGTATTTGCTTCGACAGGTAAGTCATTTTAAGCGGGGTAGGTGTATTTAGGGTGGAAATATTTGTCAAGCTAAAAAGTTGTCTTTACCCACTGTCAAACACTGCTTAGTTGGTCGAGTAGTCCACACATCTACACAATATAAATAAGACGTACAGTAGAGAGACAAACCAGAGCAGCGACGACGGTGTGATAGCTGGCAAATGGTCACACGTAACTGGCGAAATACTCCCCCTGTCAATTTACCTCAGTCAGGGTTTTATTCTAACTATTCAAGTAAATGCGTCTATAGTAGCAAAATCACACGCCCCCTAGCACCATGGTTTAAGCAGAATTAGGTAAAAAAAAAAGAGGCAGTGATGTTAATTGCAGACTGACGACTGGGGCGTCTTCGCATAGACACTACCCTCAGCCTGTGTGTGAACCTGTAACATTGTCGATAAACAGTCTGAATATTTATGTCAAGGAAAACAACTACATGTATATATACAGGGCGATGGTAGGCCTCTAAGTTGTTGAGTTTCTGAAGCTTTGACATTGAAAGGCCTTATGCAGAGTTATGTTGAAGGTCGATTACTGGCGGTGACGTGCGCCTGTGGTACATAAAGCTCGAACTTATTTCCTTGATCACGTATAACTGTTTATTGTTTACTTAGCAACTTTCGGCTGTCCGCTTCAAATATAAAACTGGGGTTTTCAAAAATTGATGGTTATAGGGTATACAGTTCTCCTATTCTATATAGGTCAGCCCGTCTGTTATACCATAGCCTATACTAGTTGATCATGACGTCAAAGATTAGGAATGTCTGTATAGGTAAATGGTGCTAAAAGTAAATCGAATCTTAAAATTGTGTACGGATTTGCACAGATTATTTTCAACCTTACTATAAAGTATACGGATAACGTCCCGGTAAAGCTGTCTGTTTTACAATTTTAAGACCCAGATGTGTATGTATCCATGACTAAGAGCCTACACGTATTATTAACTCCACACTCTTCACACAAACAGCCCTAGCTAATCTATAAGGAGGCCTACATGTATGTATACTATCATCCTGACTGTCCAACCTGTTACTCCCTCCATTATCCGTGAGCACGAGGCTATAATGTCTGCTCACAAAGCTAAGCCAGTCAGGGCAGCCGAATATCTTACCTTTATAATACCTGGGGTTTTCTTTGTGGAGATATAACTGACTCTACTGATATAACCTGTTTCTGCAATCTACCTGAAGTTACATATCTCCAATCAGGATTTTAGTGTGCCTTTAAAATGTCAGCATAACAAAACTGTAGACCATATGCTTACAATGCTTTTTGAATGAAAATTGCAATAGTTACCCTCTAAATATGGATGTAAATGTTTTGGAGGATAATTCACTCTGAAAAATTGGCACTCCCTTTAATGGATTGCTAAAGAATGTATGCGGCTTGCAGAAGATATATAAGTTGGAAAATGTTATAAAGTAACTAAGAGTTAACGATTTTATATTTAACCTCCTCGGCCTACAAACTTACATCACATGAATCATTATTTTTTTTTTTTAAGAAAGGGATACTGTTTAAGCAAGCATCGCAATACTTTATCATCATTTAATGGGCAGTTTTATGACAGAAAATAAAAAAAGCAACTTTTCTGGGTGAACAAAAACAAATTAGCTTTAGAAAGGAATAAATCTTTTCTGGTTGGCCAGTAATTGGTATATACTTCCTCATAGCACTGAGTACAAAATTATGTTGACGGGTGGAAACCGTGACTAAACACGTAAGGCCCTTAGGTTGTTACAGATATTACATGACCACTTCAACACAAATGTGACTTTTTTGTTTGTTACAATAATTATAAGCAGTAAAACAACAAACAGTAGTATTCATCTTGTATTCTCTTTGGGTTTCTTGTACATGTGTGTCGGACGTGTTTTGTGCTCGCTATGAGTTTGTTGTACATACATCTAATACATTTTCAGCTCTTTGTGGGTTTACTGTACGTCTGATTCATCTTGCGTTCTCTTTGAATTTGAGTCACATGACATTTCACTCAATAGCGAGCTTGTACAGTTCTCAAAGGAGAAAGTTTTAGTTATCACCCTGAATGTGCCTAGGCTTGGTACAAATGCAGTTTAATTTTCAGCTCAATCGCATCAGCTATTCTGGAGAAGAAGATTTGTTTAGGTTGGCACAAAATCCAGTGTGGCCACCAACTGTCACCAAAAGCCAAAAAGCAAAACTTCAGATCCTTTTCTAAAATATACTGAAGTTTCAGGAATGTACCACTTGTCGTTTTCTCATAAAATGTATCACAAAAATGCCGAGAGTAATAATAGGGCTTCAAGCCCAGGGACTTAATCCTGTATGGCTGCGGATGTTCGTTGGTTTCCATCCGGGCTTGGCCCGGTTTCCTCCCGCCATAAAGCAGGCCGCAGTCGTATAAATGAAATATTCTTTAGCACGGTTTAAAACTCCAATCAAATAAATACTTAAATCAAACTTGTATGGCTCGAACCCCTAATAATCCGTACTATAACACTAGGTGTTGCAAACTTTTAGTTTGGAACCCTAAGAAAAGAGCAGTGATGTTAACTATTATATATTAAACGTTACTGGTCTAGAACTAGCTGTCCAACTCAATCTAAATCATAAGGGAATTTGTATTAGATTTCTTATGTTTACGTGGATCTGAACACGAATATCAAACCATCTATCTACATATATTTACACATTGCAGTCGTAGGTAAGCCATGTTGGATGTGCTTTAAGCTTTGTAGCATACTGACTGTATGCGAGTTATGCCTGCTGTATACTAAAGATTGGCTGGCCGCAACGTATAAACGACTCACGGGCGAGGTCCCACAGGCATCCAGGCTGAGCCTCAAATCTTGATGATGGACAGGATTCAACATTTTAGATGCGATTTCTTGGCGGAATGGTAAATGGTGGACCCAAGGTCCAATTTAAACCTCACAAAAGATCGATATAAACTGTACAGAAGTGACCGTTCAGCACCCATGTCAGTGCTGGGCTGTACTATACACGACCTTATTTATATCAACAGCCTTACTTAAACGTCGTTTTGGGAAATGGCCTTGCGATTGTTTACCTCGAACGTTGACCTTGGTTGACGCCTGGTATACGAATGTTTTGACGCATACATTTGTACATTTAGCTTTAAGAATTTTAACACGGGGGAAAAGCGTAATCTGCTGTCAAATATGACTCCTGAAAATCTGTTTTTGGTTCTCTGGTTCACCATAAAAACTTGGAATCGAGATGAAGTTCCGTGTACAATAAAATGCATATCGATGGTTTTAGAGGTAGAAAATCTAAAACCATTTTCAACTGCCCATTTCTTGGTCTTATTGAGACAAAGCTGCAGCTGCCTTTAGATGCTATTCATATTTTAGCACGATAGCCTATAAGGAAATCATCAACTTATAAAGAAGCCTCTGTACCAGACGTTTAAGTTTTTGACAAGCTATTAAGTTTAAAGCTAAACAGTGTTGGTGATAGTATACTGCCCTGGAGTACACCTACTTTTCTTCATGAGAGTCAGAAAGATTGTCCCTACCTCTACCCTAAACTGACGATCAGATAAAACTTCTGATATATGCATAAATAATGACAAGCGATAAACGATAAGTCCCATATATGAAAGGTCCTTTAAAACACCGTATTTCATTGCGGTGTCGTAGCCCGTGACCTATTCAAGGTCGAAAAATATTGACACCACATATTCATTATTTATTATATCATTACGACTAAAAGTTTCAATGCGACCAACTTTAAATCGACTTTGAGAAAAACCACATTTAATATTAGATTTTAGATACTAGATACATTTAAATTGTTGGTTACTAAATACCAAACAAGTCTATCTTTTATTATTCGTTCCATACCCTAAACCACTCTGGTAAGAGCTATTCGACGGTAATTAGACGGCACACTATATATGATCCTTACCAGGTTTGGAACCGGGATAATACACGCCTCCCTCCATAGCGGTGGAAAACATTACCACTAACCCAAACGTAATGATTAAACAAACCCAAGAGAGTCTCCAGTGGTAATAGATGACAAACGGGTTAGAAACTTACAATAAATATTACTATGAACACACGTACTATAAGTTGGTATGACCACAAAATTCACATAATAAGGCCCACCCTGAGGTAAAGATAAGGAAAAATAAGGTTTGATCATAATGTGGGGAATTGTTCAGCATTTTTAGTGCTGACAGCTAAAGATTCAGTCCCGTAGCAAAACGATGCTATTGCTCTAGGCACAGCTATTGATGATTGCGCTGGAGATGTTTAACTTATTTACTTATATGACTAGTGTTTTACACCGTACACAAAAATATTTCAGTTATATGACTGCGGCCAGCACTATGGTTAGAGGAAACCAGGCAAATCCCGTGGGAAACTATGACCATCCGCAAGCTGCTGGAAGGCCTTCCTACGTACAAGCGGTGAGGAAGACAGCATGGGCTGAACTTGAATTCAGAGAAACCGCGTTGGTAATATTCCCTTGGGCCATTGCGTTGCGCTGGCACACTATCCACCTCGGCCATATAGGCCCCGAGATGTTAGAAAAACTTACGCCCAGTGATGCCTTGATTGTGTGCAGAGCCAGATGAAGACGTAGTTTTATTGACAGGCGAGTTAATTCTTTCACAGAATTTGTTCTAGGTTTACGATCACCAATCATCGGCAAGTCAGTGATATTTGGGTGTCAATAAATGTTGATACTCTCTTGACCACATTGGCAAATGAAGTTTTCAGGACAGTGCTCAAAGAACAAATGAGGCGATGATCTTCTTGAAAAGTTGTATGGTTTGGAACTTGGAAGGTAATGGCCTGTTTCTCTTTTATAAAGAGTGAACCGTCGATAGAGGAGGGCATATGAGCTTCGTCGCCATTTCAACATTTTATTGTCTTAGTAGAGGCAAATCCCGATAGCCTTCTCCTGCACATCTGAAACAATACAGTTTATTTCTACATTGGCCATTACCAAGCCCAACTTTTGGCATGTAAAGCACCTGGACGGTTTAGTTATGTATAGGTCTACTTGGGCAATGGACCGGGTCGATAAGTACGTATTGAGTTTGCTATTACTGTAACTTTTACGTTGTGAATCGCTTGACATTTACAACCCCTTGTGATTTTAGTTCGGAGCACATCTGCTCCAACCGATTGGTCAAACTGGGCCAATCCGACCTTCAATCTCTAACTAAGTAAGAGCCGAAGTGAAGAGGTTGGGCTTAATAACCTCGCAAGACCGTTCTCTTCAATTAACGGTATCAACCTAGGGCAAACAGGTAGGACTACTCCTGTATGGCCCCTCATTCAAATATAGAATTGAGTCTATAATATTTCATCGATGCCACACGACAGAGCTCTACGTTACGACAAACTTGCCAAGAAGACTGATGTCCAATTCTTTTCAGCCCGGAGACCCCACGAAGGTAATGCCGCTTGAATTCACTGGCAAACTATTGTAGCTATAGCCTAATCTTATTATGCTGGTCTCATGAAATAGATCCGACAGTTCTCAACTATATTTCCAATGTATTCTGTTTAGAACTAAACGTGATAAGTATAATGATTCGAACCGATTTGCTGAAGTAATTTTGTGGGAAACTGACTGTTTGTTGAAACGTGACTTTCACATATAGGCGTAAAGTTACTGGCGAGGTGCGGAAACCATTCTTGAGATGTCACAGAGTATAAATGTGTAGGCCTCCAAACACACTGAGGGATTTACCTCCCTGCACAGATCACGTGCATTTCTCAGAACCAAGTATTTTCTGTTTCAATCTGCTGTTTCACTAAGCTGTGAAGCCAGGTGAGATTTGTGTCGACAGGTAAATTCTGCAATTCGATTATATGTAGTTTGGATGGAAACGATCACTCAGGTTAAGGAGTGGTCTTTACTTGATCGTATCACCGACTGTCAGACATAGTTTAATTGGTCTGGGTGTCCTCAAATCGACACAACGTAGATGTAAGAATGGGCGTTTCCTTTTATAGACTTTAACATCAGCCATGTCAGCCTGTGTGCGAACCTCTAACTGTCGATATTTGCGTATCAAGGAAAATGACCAGTACTGATCTTGTCACGATATATACAGGGCAATATTACGTTATTAATGTGAGGTTCTGAATCTTTGACCTTGAAAGGTATTATGCAGTTGTGCTGAAGGTCGATTACTGGCGGTGACGTGTCTCCTATGGCACACAAAGTCCGAATATCTTGCCAATATGGATCACTGTTTGTTTACTTACAACGTTCGCCTGTCTGGTCCAAATATAAAAACTCTGATAACAGTCCGCCTGTTATATGATATCCTATATCAGTTGTCATAGCGGCCTCCTTGGCCCGGGGTAACAGCACGCCACCACGGCGCAATAACCAAAAAGCCTTCCACCAAATGCGATCGCTGTGAGTTCAAGTCCAGCTCATTCTGGCTTCCTCTCCTGCCCCATGTGGAAAGATCTGCCAGCTTCATTCGGATGGTCTTGGGGGTGCACCCCCCCCCCCCCCCCGCCCCGTTTTCCTTCCACCATAATGCTGGCTGGCGTCATATAATTGAAGTATTCGTGAATACGGCATAAAACATCACTCAAATGAACAAATAAATATTGTTAGAGGTAAATTGTTAGGACAGTTGATCTGTGGGCTATCCGATCAGTTGTAGGTAAAACCGCACTCTGTAAATAACGGCCAGTGCATGCAAAGACCAACATTTTTAAGATTATGTGCACATTCTTGAGTTCGGCGTAAAACACCTGCAAAAGAAATAAATACAATCTATTGCTCATAAGATCAAAGCTAAGGAATGTGTGCATACATAAATGGTTCTAAAAGTAAATACAATCTTAATATTATGTATGGATTTAGACACATTGTGTTCAGCCTTACTATAACATGTATAGATGATGTCTCCGTGTGTATTGTACAATGTTAACACGCAAATCTACATATATATATATATATATATATATATATATATATATATATATATATATATATATATATATATATATATATATATATAACTTGAACCAAACTGCTGAATTCATTTAGGAAAACTTTTATGTTTGTTAAAATATTGCATTCGCATGTAAAGTTAAAAGGGAACTGTGCTAAGCATTGTGAGGATGTCAGAGAGTGCAAAAGCATGTTAAGGGATTTACCTCCCCTGCTTAGATGACGTGTATTACTCAGAACTAAGTATTTTGTATTTCAGTCAGCGCAGTTTCATCAAGTAGTGAAGCACGGTGGGAATTGTTTCTACAGGTAAGTCCTGTAAGATGAGGTAGGTCTGTGTTTATGTCGGAATGTTTCTGTCAGGTGAGGGTGTTGTCGTTTACTCGATCATTTGACCGTCTCTCAGACAGTGTTTAATTGGTCTGGTCGTCCTCCATTGGACAAGAAGTCGACGTAGGACTTGGGGTGTGTCTTTGTATAGACTCTACTCTCAGCCTGTGTGTGAACCTTCGACACGGTATATCAACAGTCGGAATATTTTCTACTTAAGGAAAATGATTGATTTATTTAAGTTCCACTTCATACTGTTTAATTATGTCGACCTTCTCACTATATCCAGGACGATAATACGTTATGAATGTATTTGTCTGAAGCTTTGACCTTGAAAGGCATAATGTGTGGTTTTGCTGAAGGTTATTGGTTGCCAGTGACGTGTTGTCATTGGTTGGGCTTACACGCCTTTTTTATTTACAATGTTCGCCGCTCTGCTCCAAATATAAAAACTGTCTTAGTCAAAAATTGTTTAGTTAGGATATACATGTTCTCATATTCCAAGCGAGGCAGAAACAAACACCATTTTTGAGGTGTTTGGTTTGACCCGACTCGAGTTTGATCTTTGCTCTCCCGACTTCAATGCGGACTCAAACATAAGGAACGTATTACACTGTATAAGTAAATCGAATCTTAAAATTATGTACTGAATTGCACGCAGGATTTTCAGGGTCACGCAACTAAAAGACTACATCCATGATTAACTCAGCAGGCATTACAACCTAGCCCGCTGATCACCCATAATGGGGCGTAGCCTGACACAGCTTAACAAGTCAGAACAGCCGTATACTGCATGAAGGTCTACTTATACATTAGCTCGAGCTGCGTGTATGGAGATATAACAGACGCTGACCTACTTCTGCAGTCTACCTGAGGTTACATGTCTTCAATATGTAACCTCATATCTTCAATAATATATTTTATTTATTATATTATATTTATTTTTGGTTCCCTTTAAACTGTCCCTGTCATAACACTGTATCTAATTGGACATGTACTTCACATTTCTAGGGTGGAGCGAAGTCAGCATTTACGGTTTAAACATTTTGTTTGATCAGTGTTGATCGGAGGGTATAGCAGCTCTGTTGTAGTCTGTACTTCTGTGGTTTCTGACAATAACATAATAAAACACTGGGAGATGAAAGACTTTGACCTTAATTCATATCCGTTTTGATCTAAGTAAGAAATGTCCTTGTTACTCGTCACTATTAGTAATGTGATATTTATTATATTTCTAAAATTCTGCAGATGGAGATGTTCCAAAGGTTTGGCCCTATTATCGTACAGTATTTAAGGTCAAGTTACCTTCGTGACCACACAAATCTGCTAATTGTGTGTGGGAGCTATATACCTATCGAACACATCTGCCCAAACCGTCTTGACCATACCTTTGTCAAAAAAGTCTCTCGGGCGTAATGAAAGGTAGAATCACTAATTTTCTAACTGACCAGAATGGATTCCTTTCCGGGAAAGCGACATGCACATACTCTCCTCGTACATGTATAGGCGCTTTAATGCTTCTTAAATGAGAATTGGGGGATAACGACTAACAGTACTGTACCCAATATGTTGTTGGACCACGAGAACAGACGGAGGCAGTGTGCTGTCTTGAACGTTAATATTTTTGTAAGTAGGAACACCCTCACAGGTGACAGTCTGAGCAATTTGCCGTTTTTATTTCAGGAATAAAACCCGAGAGAATAATGGCCGAAAGCAAGCAGAATCGAGATGATGTTCTCACATGTTCTGTATGTATGGAAACATTCCGGGAACCAGTAATGCTACCCTGTCAGCACAGTTTTTGTAGAGAATGCATTGGTTTGTATGCTTCCAAGTCCAAATCTGTACAGATAGATGAGACCTCCGGCAGCACGGGGAATGAGGACGTTCACCAGCAGATAGCATGCCCTGTGTGTCGGGCACCGACCAGTCTGGGGAGAGAAGGTGTAGCTGGTCTGCCTCACAACTTTCACCTGGCGGAAATTGTGGAGAAGTTGTCTGCTGTAAAGGTTGAGGATGACATCCCATATTGTTCTATGTGTGAGGACAATCATGCTAAAGCTGTCAAGTTTTGTACCAACTGCAATGTGTTGTACTGTCAGGAATGTCTTACAAATTACCATCCAACGAGGGGGCCTCTAAAACGTCATCGACTGATTTCGGCTCTGGAGTACCTCGCCCAGGAAATCTCACAGGGTCAAGTTAGCAGGGACCACCAATCAACTCAGCAGCCGTCCTGTGCTAGGCACGGTCAGCCATTCGGCTTGTACTGTGTACCGTGTCGGATGGTGATCTGTATGGGGTGTGTGGTTGACCACCCGGAACATGCTGTGCGGGATATACCATCTGCAGCTGAGAAGAACAAGGTAATGCGAAAAGGACATTTGTATATTATCCATCAACCAAAATAGATGTTCAGACTCAATAATTGCAACGTCAATTCCCTAAACAATGATTAACACAAACCAGGAAAAAAATCAAGAAATTGAGTAAGTTCAAAATTACTATGGAACCATGCTAAGAGAAGTAGTAAACAGTTTTCAATGATGTTAGAAAGACGCAAGGAATGTTCTATTCGAATAACTTAAACCACTATCTAAATCGTGTACCATGCTAGTATATAAATCGATACTCAAAATAAATATGACATGATTTGGAACTATATATTCACCCAAAGTTTGTCATCTTTAGAGAAGAATGGGGCTTTTTGTCCTGCACTGTAGTGAGTCGTTTGAAAGGCGGATTTGTTAATGTACCGTTTTTCCCATTACAGCTAGCTGTTTTGAACAAGACTAGCGAACTGGAGAAAGTCTTACAAGAAACTAAAGAATCACTGTCAGGAGTTACGAGGCTGCACAATAAGATACAGGTTGGTATTTTCCATGACACCTGTTCAGCCTGTCTTGCAAGGCATACCTGGGTGACTTATTTTGACTATTTAGAGTATTGCTATCATTCACAAGTCCAGGTAACACACACCTGTCAATTATCTAGTCTTGATGAAGCTATCCTCTGTCATATATTATACATGTAGATTACAATTAAAGAGTTAAACCTGAACAGTGACGACTTTTTATAAGAGCTTAAACAAGGGAATGCACGGACTGGTGCGGGAATTCATTTGCGTGAAGGACGAGTCTATTTTACCTATTTCTGGTTTATCTAATCAGACTCAATCATATCATATTAATCGTATCATTAATATGACTTTCTTCTCATTGACACACACGCAATATGCCCACCTCGGGCAATTCCATTTGATATATCATTGCCAATCGTACGCTGTCATAATAATATCCATAATATATATACGTACACCGTTTGATCTGATGGGGCGACTCGTTTGCGTTTGAATCAGCCCCAGGTATCTGAGGTACTGTCCGAAACATTTTAGGCTCCACCATCTCGCCCTGCTCGGAGCATCATTTGTTGATGACGCGACCCTTTTGGGGATGGAACCACGTACCTTAGGGTTTTGATTCGACACTTACATGTACATCACTGGACTACAGGGAAATCCCCTCCATCCTGGAGATACATTGTAGACACAGCTGTATGGGGCTTATATTTCAACCTGTTACACATACATATATAACTTCTTGAACACACAGTTTTAAAGGTCTGGATGAGGTAATAAACGATTTCTTTGTTTGGCAGGAAAACCAGGAACTTCAAACTCAGGAGGTAGAAAAGGCTTATTGTGCAGCTTTGGAATCTTTACAAGCCTGGAGACAGCACTCCATAGATGGCATAAAAACCCGCTATTCACAGTGGAGTGTGGAGTGTAGTGCTATACTCAAACATATTCAGCTACAGACCCAGGAAATGGAGAGGATGGTACAGGCTTCCAATGATTTATTAGCGTCAATGGACGTCGAGTTTTTAAAGGTAAGTCAGACCTGCACAATCTCTAACATTGGATCTGCTGCCTCAACTCCAGATGTTACCCATGACCCAGCCACCCTTAGAAACTGTGACCACGTGTTCAAATCCACCTCATGCTGCCAGATCTACTAAAGTTTTAGATCCTGAGTTCATCAGCTTTATTTTGCTCAGTGGTACCCTCCGGTCGCTGTCCACTTTTCCACCCATAACCGCACCACTGTCCGATTAAAGTAATATGTAATGTCAAATTATATTTTATGCTGTTTTTCAAAAACATGGTTTGTATGTAAACAGATCTTTGTGGAAAATCGCATTGTATGAAACACCATGGAATTTATTAACCGGATTTGAGAGTTGATGTGGACTATGTAATAAATCAGGGAATGGTGTAAATCTTTGAATTAAAAGCCAAGGGTGCCTGTGTACTTGGAGAGGTAAGACATTTCAGTTATAACTGTGTTCTTGCTACATGTTGAGGTGAAAGTATAGCTACAGTATCTCAGTTTGGGTTATCATCTTTACATGATTTAATATGTGTTTTCAATTCTGTTTGTTGACAGGGTTCCACGCACTTCACCAAAATGTATGTATAAATGTGTTATACCTCTCTAGGATTGTTATGCATGTGCACATGACAATAGTAGATGTGTTTCTGTAACATTGAGTACCAGCACTGTAGTTGTCCAAAACATGACCCAAGTGTAAAATATATCTAGTGTTCAAACATCCGTTTGTCAAATCAGATCTAGTGGCCTCCGTGGCTCAGTCGGTTAGCGCGCTAGCACAGCGTAATGACCCAGAAGCCTCTCACCAATGCGGTCGCTGTGAGTTCAAGACCAGCTCATGCTGCCTTCCTCTCCGGCCGTACGTGGGAAGGTCTGCCAGCAACCTGCGGATGGTCGTGGGTTTCCCCCGGGCTCTGCCCGGTTTCCACCCACCATAATGCTGGTCGCCGTCGTATAAGTGAAATATTCTTGAGTACGGCGTAAAACACCAATCAAAAAAAAAAAAAAAAAAAATCAGATCTAACCTACTAGGGATAGTACATCATAGCATTCTAGCTATGTACACAAGATTACTACACGACTTTGTCTCTTTGTTTTCTCTCCTCTTCTCACAGAATTGATGACCAGCTGAATGAGATAAAAGCAGATCTGGAGGAACATGAGGTCAGCAAACAGAAGCTTCTAGATTTTGTACAGCGTGACCTTGTTGTCCCTAGACACGTGACAGTAAAAGAGACAGTGGAAGAAAGTCAGGACTTAGAAGCAGCAGTCAGTGGACAAATGTCACGCCCACGTGTTACAAGTAGGTTCTTATATGTATAAAATGTAGAGTGTGCCTAGAGGACATAAGCGACTGTAGGGTTTACATTATTATGTGCATGGAGGACAGACATAAAATGGATAAGGCGCACAGCTGTTTGTGTGCAAAACACACGATAAACTGTGTTAAGGAAACAAACCGATATGAGCTGCAATATAGTTGGGTGCCCAAAGAAAATGAACAGTATTCAAAGAGAAAGGAAAGTGATAAGAGTTTACAAAAAGCACAAATAATATGAGGTGTACGCTATTGTGTTAACAAAACACAGACTAATGTCAGGTTTACAGTAGGGTGTGGGCAAAAGACACAAAGTAAGGCAAGGTGTACAGTAGGGTGTACAAAAAACACACAAACTAATGTTAGGCATGGATTAGGGTGTACAAAAAGCATAAACTTATGTCAGGCATTCATTGAGGTGTCCACAACAAACACAAACTAAGCTGAGGCATGTATTAGGGTGTTTACAAAACATAAACTTATGTCAGGCATTCATTGAGGTGTCCACAACAAACACAAACTAAGCTGAGGCATGTATTGGGGTGTTTACAAAACATAAACTTATGTCAGGCATTCATTGAGGCGTCCACAACAAACACAAACTAAGCTGAGGCATGTATTAGGGTGTTTACGAAACATAAACTTATGTCAGGCATTCATTGAGGTGTCCACAACAAATACAAACTAAGCTGAGGCATGTATTAGGGTGTTTACAAAACATAAACTTATGTCAGGCATTCATTGAGGTGTCCACAACAAACACAAACTACGCTGAGGCATGTATTATGGTGTTTACAAAACATAAACTTATGTCAGGCATTCATTGAGGTGTCCACAACAAACACAAACTAAGCTGAGGTATGTATTAGGGTGTACACAAAACATAAACTTATGTCAGGCATTCATTGAGGTGTCCACAACAAACACAAACTAAGCTGAGGTATGTATTAGGGTGTTCACAAAACATAAACTTATGTCAGGTATTCATTGAGATGCCCACAACAAATGCAAACTAAGCTGAGGCATGTATTAGGGTGTTTACAAAACATAAACTTATGTCAGACATTCATTGAGGTGTCCACAACAAATACAAACTAAGCTGAGGCATGTATTAGGGTGTTTACAAAACATAAACTTATGTCAGGCATTCATTGAGGTGTCCATAACAAACACAAACTAAACTGAGGCATGTATTAGGGTGTTTACAAAACATAAACTTATGTCAGGCATTCATTGAGGTGTCCACAACAAATACAAACTAAGCTGAGGCATGTATTAGGGTGTTTACAAAACATAAACTTATGTTAGACATTCATTGAGGTGTCCACAACAAATACAAACTAAGCTGAGGTATGTATTAGGGTGTTTACAAAACATAAACTTATGCCAGGCATTCATTGAGGAGTCCACAACAAACACAAACTAAGCTGAGGCATGTATTAGGGTGTTTACAAAACATAAACTTATGTCAGGCATTCATTGAGGTGTCCAAAACAAACACAAACTAAGCTGAGGTATGTATTAGGGTGTTTACAAAACAGATACAAACTAATGTGAGGCAGACAATAGTGTGGGCAAAAAGATACAAACTAAGCTGAGGCATATATTAGGGTGTTCACAAAACATAAACTTATGTCAGGCATTCATTGAGGTGTCCACAACAAATACAAACTAAGCTGAGGCATGTATTAGAGTGTTTACAAAACATAAACTTATGTCAGGCATTCATTGAGGTGTCCACAACAAATACAAACTAAGCTGAGGTATGTATTAGGGTGTTCACAAAACATAAACTTATGTCAGGCATTCATTGAGGTGTCCACAACAAATACAAACTAAGCTGAGGCATGTATTAGGGTGTTTACAAAACATAAACTTATGTCAGGCATTCATTGAGGTGTCCACAACAAATACAAACTAAGCTGAGGTATGTATTAGGGTGTTTACAAAACATAAACTTATGTCAGGCATTCATTGAGGTTTCCACAACAAATACAAACTAAGCTGAGGCATGTATTAGGGTGTTTACAAAAAAGATACAAACTAATGTGAGACATGCACTAGGTGGCCAAAACAGATACAAACTAATGTGAGGCAGACAATAGTGTGGGCAAAAAGATACAAATTCACGTGAGGCATGCAATGTGGTCGGCAAACAGACACAAAATAATGTGAGGCGTGCATTAGGTGGGCAAAAAGATACAAACCAACGTGAGAGATGCTATAGGGTGAGCAAACAAGATACAAACTAATGTGAGGTACACAGTACGATGTGCAGAGAAAACACAAACTATTGTGAGATATACAGTAGGGTGTGCAGAGTGTAATGTGAAGTATACAGTGGGGTGTGCACAGAAGACACAAACCAATGTGATGTATGCAGTAGGGTGTACCCAGAAGACACAAACTAATGTGAGGTATACAGTAGGATGTGACCAGAAGACACAAACTAATGTGAGGTATACAGTAGGCTGTGCCCAGAGGACACAAACTAATGTGAGGTATACAGTAGGATGTGAGCAGAAGACACAAACTAATGTAAGGTATACAGTAGGCTGTGCCCAGAAGACACAATCTAATGTGAGGTATACAGTAGGATGTGACCAGAAGACACAAACTAATGTGAGGTATACAGTAGGATGTGACCAGAAGACACAAACTAATGTTAGGTATACAGAAGGGTGTGTACAGAAGACACAGATTAATGTGAGGTACACAGTAGGATGTGACCAGAAGACACAAACTAATGTGAGGTATACAGTAGGATGTGCCCAGAAGACACAAACTAATGTGAGGTATACAGTAGGATGTGACCAGAAGACACAAACTAATGTGAGGTATACAGTAGGACGTGACCAGAAGACACAAACTAATGTGAGGTATACAGTAGGATGTGACCAGAAGACACAAACTAATGTGAGGTATACAGTAGGATGTGACCAGAAGACACAAACTAATGTGAGGTATACAGAAGGGTGTGACCAGAAGACACAAACTAATGTGAGGTATACAGTAGGATGTGACCAGAAGACACAAACTAATGTGAGGTATACAGAAGGGTGTGTACAGATAACACAAACTAATGTGAGGTATACAGAAGGGTGGTACAGATAACACAAACTAATGTGAGGTATACAGAAGGGTGTGTACAGATAACACAGACTAATGTGAGGTATACAGTAAAATGTGACCAGAAGACACAAACTAATGTGAGGTATACAGAAGGGTGGTACAGAAGACAGACAAATATGAGGCATACAATCCTGTGTGCCCAGAGGACACAAACTAATGTGAGGTATACAGTAGGATGTGACCAGAAGACACAAACTAATGTGAGGTATACAGAAGGGTGTGACCAGAAGACACAAACTAATGTGAGGTATACAGAAGGGTGTGCCCAGAAAACACAAACTAATGTGAGGTATACAGCAGGGTGTGTACAGAAGACAGACCAATATGAGGTATACAATCCAGTGTGCCCAGAGGACACAAACTAATGTGAGGTATACAGTAGGATGTGACCAGA
Organism: Liolophura sinensis; assembly: GCF_032854445.1. Lineage (NCBI taxonomy): Eukaryota > Metazoa > Mollusca > Polyplacophora > Chitonida > Chitonidae > Liolophura > Liolophura sinensis. The sequence continues at coordinate 24,803,523 of NC_088296.1, read as the reverse complement.
AGACACAAACTAATGTGAGGTATACAGAAGGGTGTGTACAGATAACACAGACTAATGTGAGGTATACAATCCGGTGTGCCCAGCGGACACAAACTAATGTGAGGTATACAGTAGGATGTGACCAGAAGACACAAACTAATGTGAGGTATACAGTAGGATGTGACCAGAAGACACAAACTAATGTGAGGTATACAGAAGGGTGTGCACAGAGGACACAAACTAATGTGAGGTATACAGTAGGGTGTGTACAGAAGACACAAACTAATGTGAGGTATACAGAAGGGTGTGTACAGAAAACAGACAAATGTGAGGTATACAGTAAAGTGTGTACAGAAGACACAAACCAATGTGATGTATGCAGTAGGGTATACCCAGAAGGCATAGACTAATGTGAGGTATACAGTAGGGTGTGCACAGAAGACACAAACCAATGTGATGTATGCAGTAGGGTATACCCAGAAGGCACAGAATAATGTGAGGTATACAGTAGAGTGTGCCCAGAAGACACAAACTGGTGTGAGGTAAATAGTAGGATGTGACCAGAAGACACCAGCTAATGTGGGGCATACAGTAGGATGTGCCCAGAAGACACAAACTAATGTGAGGCATACAGTAGGGTGTACCCAGAAGACACAAACTAATGTGAGACATACAGTAGGATGTGCCCAGAAGACACAAACTAATGTGAGGTATACAGTAGGGTGTGCCCAGAAGACACAAACTAATGTGAAGCATACAGTAGGATGTGCCCAGAAGACACAAACTAATGTGAGGTATACAGTAGGGGGTGCCCAGAAGACACAAACTAATGTGAGATGTACAATAGGGTATGCACAGAAGACACACACTAATGTGAGATGTACAATAGAGTGTTGACAGAGGACACAAACTAATGTGAGATAGAAAATAGTGTATGGTTCTTGTAAAGTGTACTGTGAGTTCAGAAGTCAAAAGGCATTCATTAGGCCATCCTAAGAAATTTAATGCTATATACAGCATGGTTTGGTAAAAAATAAATATAAATGTAGTGAATACAACATTATGGTTTTATCCAAAAAAAGGGAAAGTACATTGCAGAGTTGTGTATTAGCAGCTGTACAGTTAAAACAGGACAGATAGTAGTGTACCCCTGGGTGTCCCTGGATGTTTACAATATGTGTACAAATCAGCAGGTGTACAGCTAGAACCGGACAGATAGTAATTTTCCCCCTCAGTGTCCCCAGTGTGTGTACAAATCAGTAGGTGTACAGTTAGAACAGGACAGATAGTATTTTTTCCCCTCTGTGTCCCCAGTATGTGTACAAATCAGCAGGTGTACAGTTAGAACAGGACAGATAGTAATTTCCCCCCTCAGTGTCCCCAGTATGTGCACAAATCAGCAGGTGTACAGTTAGAACAGGACAGATAGTAATTTCCCCCCTCAGTGTCCCCAGTATGTGCACAAATCAGCAGGTGTACAGTTAGAACAGGACAGATAGTAATTTTCCCCCTCAGTGTCCCCAATATGTGTACAAATCAGCAGGTGTACAGTTAGAACAGGACAGATAGTAATTTCCCCCCTCAGTGTCCCCAGTATGTGCACAAATCAGCAGGTGTACAGTTAGAACAGGACAGATAGTAATTTCCCCCCTCAGTGTCCCCAGTATGTGCACAAATCAGCAGGTGTACAGTTAGAACAGGACAGATATCACCCAGGCTCAGTGTCCCCAGTATGTGTACAAATCAACAGGTGTACTGTTAGAACAGGACAAATATCACCCAGGCTCAGTGTCTGAGTGATATTTACCTCACGTGTACAAATCAGCAGGTGTACTGTTATGACAGAACAGATAACACATTATAGCCTATCCCTCAGTATCTAGACCTGTGATATTTACCTCAGTGTACAAATCAGCAGGTGTACTGCTATGACAGAACAGATAACATATTGTACCCCTGAGTGTCTGAGTGATATTTACCCCTGTGGACAAATCAACAGGTGTACTGTTAGGACAGAACAGATAACATATTGTACCCCTGAGCGTCTGAGTGATATTTACCCCTGTGGACAAATCAACAGGTGTACTGTTAGGACAGAACAGATCACATATTGTACCCCTGAGTGTGTGGGTGATATTTACCCCTGTGGACAAATCAGCAGGTGTACTGTTATGACAGAACAGATAACACATTATAGCCTATCCCTCAGTATCTAGACCTGTGATATTTACCTCAGTGTACAAATCAGCAGGTGTACTGTTATGACAGAACAGATAACATATTGTACCCTTGAGTGTCTGAGTGATATTTACCCCTGTGGACAAACCAACAGGTGTACTGTTAGGACAGAACAGATAACATATTGTACCCCTGAGTGTCTGAGTGATATTTACCTCACGTGTACAAATCAGTAGATGTACTGTTAGGGCAGAACAGATAACATATTGTACCCCTGAGTGTGTGGGTGATATTTACCCCTGTGGACAAACCAACAGGTGTACTGTTAGGACAGAACAGACAACATATTATAGCCTATCCCTCAGTGTCTAGACCTGTGATATTTAACATATAACTGATAACAGAATATATGTCAACTCTCTTAATTACTAATGAAACAAGTATCCAAATAAAAACTCACCATTATTTGCTAGACTCAAATGTAGTTAAACATATATTTCAAAGGGAAAAAAACTCTCATATGTGTTTCATTATTAATATTAAATGGTAGAGATTCCAAGTATGTATATATAAATAATTGTTGATCTAGATGTATTTCCTCACCTGATATAAGTTTATTTTTAATATCTAAATACATTAACTCTCTTTTAAAAGATCTATGGAAAAAAAATTGAATCCAATACTTCTTTACTACTAGTAATTCTGATGGGTTAAATAGTCTTTGGGGTATTGTGGCAAAAGAAAGTTACTTGTTAAGTTATGCGTGGCGAGTTACCTCCCTTACTAGACAGACGGCTTCGGTAGCTTGTTACAGGCCTACTACAGCTTCAAAGTGAATTGTGTGTTCAAATGTGCCATAACTGACAACTAAAACCCTGTGCCGGACAGAGGAAGGTATTATTCTTGTTGTAAGTGATAAGTTTCAAACAAATTAGAGCGATAAAAGAGCGATATTTTAAACCAGTACTTTGTCTATGTCATACCCATCATTTAGTGATTGATCCAGTTCTTGTCGACGCACAACTCTTTTAAACTGGCTGAAAATGACAGCGATCCGTGTATAAATTACATTCATACCAGAGATATGTGTCATTTTAGTCCAAGAGATTGTGTTGAGAAGGTAAAACTACGGTATGTGTACAGGTATTTACACCTCAGTCTTACAGCGTGTGTTTATGATTTGCTGTTGTTTATGCTGCTTCTGTTGTGTGTTTGCAGAGCCCACGCTGAGATTCACAGAGACAGACGACCGTGGGCTGAGAATCACTGACAGCGGCTGTGTGGTAAAGGGTGAGGTCTTGTTCTGGAGGAGGTGGTGGAGAGCTGTGACAGACGGGCGTTACCAGACGGGCAGGTACTACTGGGAGCTACACATCACCTGTTCACCTGGCTGTGACTGTCGTGTAGGAGTGACACACGAGAGCTGTGATGTGAGTGAGGTGACAAAACCTGGCCGTAACTCCTGGTACATTGGGATGGTGTACCGTGGTGATGAGGTCAGGTGTTATAGTCACCGTGGTGGTGGTGAGATCAAACCTGGCTATCTACAGTGGAGACGTTACACACGACCTCATCACCTGGGTGTGTACCTGGACTGTGATGAGCACACACTGACAGTCCTGGACTGTGACAACAACCAGGTAATGTACACTGTCAGTGGTGTTATCGTCACAGAGCCTCTCGTGCCATGGGTTGAGTTTTGTGTCTGGTCTGGATCTGTGTCTGCTCGTCTGGTAACGGGTGACTCTGCAACTCTGCCTCCAGTTCTCTGTGATATGATAAGCACTTCCTGACCATCGGGTAATTATTCGTTACATCTTTTCCATAGTATTACATTTTGTTGAAATAGACTCTTTTTTAAAAAAAATAAATGACCAGTTTGTAGATGTTTTAGTTAATGTGAGCAGTGTGGCTAATTCAGTATGTATAGCTTCTTCTGCAAAGTAGTCATTGATCTGTCACAAGTTTACAGCTTGATGTAGTTATACACAGTCTGTCTGACTTGTCCTGAACATCAATGTCATGTTTCCTTCCAGGCAAAATGCATGTAGATAATGACTGGGTAGTTTTATTTTTAGTAATGGTGACTTGTAAATCAGCATAATCAGGAATGTCACTGACCAAAACAGGTCACAGTTTGTACATGACAATACATAATATACTCAACATGGTACATGTAGTAATTCTTGTTGTGTTCTGTAACTTTAGTTCCTAAGGAAAAAAAACTAAATTAGAAAAATATACCTTACCCTTTTAGGTTAGACGAGAGCATTGATTTTCCTTAATAATTATGTAATAAATCATCAACCTCAAAAATATATATACCCTAACTTTCGCGTGGCACTATGGCACTATGCCATACCTCTACATGCATCTTACACCTTTGGCTACAACATTCTCAGCTACCTTTTTTTTTTTAGCTGTAGTGGCAGAAAGTGAAGTCATAACATTTTCTTACCTTGGTAACCCCTAGAGAGGTGGGTAATACCAATGGGGCAAAAGTTTTCAGTTCTATCCAAAACAAATAAAATTTTGATGTATTTTATTTAGACTTGTTAGATGCACAGTAGCATAGCAGAAATTTATAGTGTATGAACAACTTTAGTGCCTCTGTGTCAGTTTTTGCCTATCAGTCAGACTTCAGTTTGGAGGCAAATCTTGGACCCAATTTCCTGAATTGAGCATGTGTAACAAAGAGGACAAAGTTTTACAATTTTTTGTTAGTAATGTCTTCATATGAATTTGGCATTAAAAGCAAAATCTTACATGGCTAATGGGAAAAATCAAATTTCAGGGCTAGTGATCCACCTGAGTTGTTACTCTACACGTTAGTGTCTGGGATAAGATGTTTTGTGGAGAACGGGGTTTAAATTTCTTTTCTGTCAAAAAAGAAAATCTGCGGAAATGAAGATTTACTTTGTATTTCCTTAAAATGCAACACCTGTTGTCTTTAGTTGCTATTTAATTTTACCAGTTCTCCCCATCTGCACAGAAGCTATGTAAGAAATGCTCGGCCTATCTCCACTTGTACCTGTAGGAAGGAATTAAATAAAAAAACTAAACAAAATTTTTATTATTATTGTTACACATAAGATAAGAAGATCAACGTTTAGACCTATTTTGAAACACAACATTAGCATATTTAATGTTGTAAAATCACTTTGCACATAACAAAATTGCCATACATAATTGTGCCTTGCTATACTAAGTGTCATACATGTTTGTAGGTGTTTCAGAATATGTGATAAAAATAACTTGCTACATCTATAGCCATCCTGAAACAGTTCTGGTCAGATGAATGCCATTTTACACTCACCTGTGTAAATGAAATTTGGAAATACAAGCCTTATAGGTGTGCGGGGGAAATTTTGCATAAATAGCAGGATGAGGGGTAGACAGGGTTGGGGTTGTAATGGTTGGGGATAATCCATGGTAAAAAGTAGTCCAGTTAAGTTAAGACACTCACAACTTGACCTGAAATTTGTCAGATTCAACTTCAAAAATGTATATTCTCTTTTAAACTTCTGTGTGGTGCCATGCCATATCTGTACATGCAATGTGCACTTTTCTTTACAACGTATCAAAAATCAACCTAGCATTACTGCCATTCGTTTGAACTGTGGTTGCTGGAAGTGAAGTCATAACATCTTGTCACCTCGGTAACCTTCATGGGGTGGGTAATAATATTGGGCAGGAGGTTTTTAGTTCTATCCAAAACAAATAAAATTCCGACATAATTTAACTGAATGCAAAATAGCAGTGCAGAAATTTATAGTGTGTCTTTGTGGCAGTTTTGCCCAGTTTTTCCATTGCTCGTTCACACTTCAGTTCAGAAGAAAATCTTGGACCCAGTTGCCCGAATTGCGCATACTGAAGGTATATATGAGGTTTGAGGTGTACCAGGTGTAACATATCTGATGGGGTGTCTGAGGTATACATGTACTTGGGGGCCAAGGCCTACATGTATTTAAGGTGTATTAAAGCCAAATCTGAGGCACTGTGGTTGGTAAAAATATGATGCCTGAGGTGTATCTGAGGTATAGGTGGAGATATAGCTCAGGTATATGCTATTGGCAAGGTGGATGTACCTGAGTGTAACATTTAGCACACTGTTTTTACTTTTATTTGGACAGAAAACAATCTCAAAACACTAAGCTAATGGCTGTATAAATTATAGACAAATTTAAGTTGTAAGCTTGTAAGTGCATGCAGTTCTTTGTTCACAGTATCTGTAATTTGCAGCTGATTTACAACAACAACAGTGATTTACATTTACGTGAGGCTTTCCAGGTGCTTGAGAAAAATTTAGGGCTTCTCTTTAGATGTTTGTATGTGCTCACACTTTAGAAATTCAGCCCCAGGAAGTATCAGTCAGTGCACAGTTGAGTTCTTTTCCCACAGCCTGGAATATGCACATTGTCAAGGGCAGGAATCTTTGAATAATCAGGGACAAATATACATGTATCCCTGCCCTTCGGTTGGTGGATATTTGACACTGAATGGCAAGTGTGTATTGGGGGGAGACAAAGGCTTATATTTAGTTTGTAAACATTTTTGGGGGAACAGAAATACATTTGTAATTTTGTAGTCATCATTTTGTTTGAGGTGAAATGCCTGAATCTGAACTCTTATTTTAAAACATTAAAAAAAGGTGGCTGAGGTTTAAACCAGGTACATGATCACTGCATTATATTCAAAAACTTTCTAAGTTTACATACAAGTATCTTTACCTCACACTGAGGTATACATGAAACGCACACCCCATATACACCTCATTTGTATCTTTCACTGAGGTGTTCACCTCATGTCTGTAAAGGATATAGGATATAACCTGTCAGTTAAAGTTATCTTTATCAGCGTAACCCAACAGAACTTCCAATAAAGCCCCATACTTCAACAGGTTTTTTTTTTCTATTGTAATAGAAGTTTGTTTAGACAGAATAAAAACAAAAATCTTTTCTATTGACCTATCCTGTAAAGTATGGCTAATCCTATGTCCAACAAAGCATGTGTGCTTAGCGTGCCAGTTCGATGTAATCATCCAGGAACCACTCACTGGCTGACTTCCTCTCCAGCCCTACATGGGAAGGTCTGGCAGCAACCTGCGGATGGTTATGTGTTTCTCCTGGTCTCTGCCCTGTTTCCTCCCACCATGATGCTAGTAGCTGTCATATAAATGTGTACGACCTAAACACCAATCAAATAACTCAAATCTTGATATCATTGTTTGTTGTATGTTTGGCTGTTTTTTTTTTTGGTTTTTTTTGTACTGAAACTTTGCCTGAGTAACACATTGTCACTACATGTACCTGGCCATCGTTTGAATAAATACATGAATTGTGTTATGCATTAGAGTATAAACATGTCACATGTTTACAATATTAAACATTTTGAGAAAGTTATCAGCTGTCTACACTCAATATAGACATGTGTTTACTGGAGTATGTCTTTTTCTTAATATATCCACCCCATTACTATCTAGATATCTGATGTGTTTACCCTAATAAACACATATCTTAGTTACCAGGCATTTCTTTTATGAATAAAAACCAAAACGTTTCAAAAGTGTAACAGGAATGTGTTTAAAAACTGGCCTCGTTTTTTAGTATGTAAGCAAAGTGAGAAAGGATGCTAAGCATTTATATTGTAAATTAGAAATATTTCCTTTAAACCAGATTTCGGTGTAAGTGCTGTGATGTTAGATAATATGCATTACTGCACATTGTATTCGCTGCTCAGGTAGATCCCTATCCTGTAAGTATTACACGGTGTCTTGTGATTTTATATGATGGCATTTTGATAATTTCGGCCAGTGCAAATCATATCTTTTAGCTGTATTATATGCTTTTCTTAATACATGTATATATTTGAAAAAATCTTGAGTAGGGCGGGAAACACCAATGAAATTAATAAATAAATAAATTTAAGGATTTTGTTCAGAATATAGATTGTGTTTGGCTTGGATGTGCTTATTCCAGTGAACTGGTAAGTGTATAGTTGTTACACCGTTTTTCTTAAGTTTTTGTTTTTCAAATTTTGTAAACAATCATGTCCACGATTTTTATTTCAAAAACCTGATCAATTGTTTTTGCACTGAGCGCCAGCTCTCTTTTATTGCATACATGTTTGAATAACTACAACATGAGCTGTCTCCTTCCTATGTTTAATTAAGTTCATCCAGATCTGTAGACCTACACGTGCTTAAAGTAAATTGACGTGTATAATATACACCCTGGCATTATCTGCTTGTAAGATACTCACGGCCAGCTTGTAATGCCACTTATCACTGTGTGTGTTCTACAGAACGGGTAGATAGTTACATTTTAAGTTTAACCACAAAGACCACGATTCGTCTCCAACTTGATGTGTAGCTCATGTATCCAACCGCTTAATATGTTGTCAGGTGTGACTTTGTCAGATTGTTTTTGCTTCAAAATCCCCATACATGTATGTTAAAACACACAACAATGTGTCCATCTAAAATGAGCTGGAAAATCATCTTTGATTTCTGAACTTAGCAAATGTAAAAGTCTGGCTTTGAGTAATTCTAGACCAGTGACGTATAATAAATTGCAATTAACATCACTGCATTTTTTTACCTAATTTTGCATAAGCCATGATGCTAGATGTTTAAATTGCTGCTGTTTATGCATTTACATGAAGAGTTAGAATAAAACCCTGACTGAGGTAAATTGACAAGAGGCCGTATTTCGCCGTTTGCGTGTGACCATTTGCCAGCAATCACACTGTTGTGACTGCTCTGGTTTTACTCTCTTATGCTGCCCGTCTTTAATTATATTGTACCTGATTTACTTTAAGGAGCGGCGTCATCACTAGTACTGTAGTTATGACAACCTGTGGTCAAGATCATGAGGTCATCTATTATAGAGCATTGCACCGTTACATCTGCTTGCTGTTATTTTTATGTCAGTTGTATTTGTATTCATCTACATGTATGATTCAGTTATATTTTGCCATTGTCCTTTGTGTTCCAACTTTTGAGAAATATGTTTAATAAAAATGAGTGATTATGTATTGTGTAATTCTCGTTTGAATGGTTGAGTTAGTGTCAGTAAAATGCAGTAATATACATTTAAAATAATGAACCGTATTGTTAATTTTTTACGTATTCCAATTTTATAGTCAACATATTCAAGGTGCCTGATGGGTGGGTATCTTATTATTACCTGATGTGTATCTTCTCAGGAGAGCTGCTTTTCATCTATTTCTAATACCGGGTCCACACATTACCTGATGTGTAACTTCTCTGGAGAGCTGATTTTCATCTTTCTGTAATACCGGGTCCACACATTACTTGATGTGTAACTTCTCTGGAGAGCTGATTTTCCTCTCTCTCTAATACCGGGTCAACTCATTATACCTGATATGTATCTTCTCAAGAGATCTGGTTTCCCTCTCTCTTTAATACCGGGCCCACACAAAGCCCGGTGTAACTTCTCTGGAGAGCTGATTTTCGTCTCTCTCTAATACCGGGTCCACACATTTTCTAATGGGTATTTTCTCAAATATCGTGGATTTTGTCTCTGTCAGATAACTTGTCCGCGTATATTACCCGATGTATATCTTCTCGGCACGGTTGCTTTTCGCCTCTCTCTAATACCGGGTCTACACATTACTTGATGTGTAACTTCTCAGGAGGACTAATTTTCCCACTCTCTCTAACAACGGGTCCACGCATGGTTTTCCTCTCTCTCTTATACCGGGTTCACGCATTACCTCATGTATAACTTCTCAGGAGAGATGGTTTTCCTCTCTTTCTCTCTAATACCAGGTCCACACATTACCCGATGGGTAAATTCTCAGGAGAGCCGGTTTTCCCCTGTCTCTACTACCAAGTCTACACATTATATCTGATATGTATCTCAAGAGAGCTGGTTTTCCTCTCTCTGTAATACCGGGTCTACACATTATATCTGATATGTATCTCAAGAGAGCTGATTTTCCTCTCTCTGTAATACCGGGCCCACAGACTACTTGATGTGTAACTGCCCAGGAGAGCTGGTTTTCCCCTCTTTAATGCCGGCTGCACACATTACCTGATGTGTATCTTCTTATGACATGTGTAACTTTTCAGGAGAGCTGGTTTCTCTCTCTCTCTAATAACGGGTCCACACATTACCTCCTCCCTTTCTACATATAATACCGGGCCCCAACATGTGCATCTTTCAACGTGTGCTGGGTTTCCTCTCTGATTCACACATTACATGGTACATGTATCCGTCATCTCTGCTGTGGTGCGTTCCCTCTCTGACACCTGTTCCATATATTAGTGTATATCTCCTCAGGTGTAGACAGTATCATTTCTTTCTGATTCCGGGCCCACATGTTACATGAGTTGTATCTTCTCGGATGTACTTCGTTTCTGCTCGGTCTAATTATTGGTCCTCCTGTCTGCTTTCTTGTGTTTACGTGGTTTAAATTTTAATTTAGGTTGTGAAAGAAGCCAGAGAGGAGACTCTGGAAAAGAGATATGATCACATATTGTTGGCCTCCACAACATGGTCGTGGATATGGCATGTAGATAGTAGTGGGTTTCCTTCGGGCCCTGCCCTGTTTTCTCCTGCCATAGTGCTGACCGCCGTCGTATAAGTGAAACATTCTTGAGTGTGTTGTAAAATACCAACCAAATATATACATCAATGTGGTGACCATGTTCCAGACCTTTTAATGTCTGGTCTAAAACAACGTTCTGTCAGTAAGAGCGTCTCTTGGTCTTAAGCAGTTAAAGAAGGCTCCTTATTAACTCTCCACCGGTGAGGTCTATAAAGCACCTATAGACTGAGCTTCAAACTCTTGTGATGGGCGGGATCCAACATTTTAACTTATGATTTCCTTTTGGAGTCGTGACTGAGAGACCCATAGTGCATGTACTGCCTCACTTCCTATGTGCGTGGAAGCGATGAGTTTAGTTAATCCACCTCTCGTGCCTTGTGAATGATGATATGATTTACTGCTGGAGTAAAGCTGTGAAGTCACATGATGAGCGCGAACTGTTGACGTAACGGCTACAAAATTAGCAAGAAGAAAGCTCGATAAGTATTTATGTTACACAGTTAGAAGTCATGCATCAAGATATTAAGAATTAAAGCATGACATGTCAAATAAATATATCGCGCCTGGCGGTGGATGTATGTATATAAAATCACATCAAAATAGCTCGTAAAAATCATGGCATTCAAAGTTTGATCAATTCTAACAGCACTGAGAATTAACAAAATTATCGTTGATATGAGATTATTGTTCACGGACACCTTTAATGTTCTCCAGTCTTAAAACATACATGTAGCCACCTTCTAACAATAGTGAGATTATTGTTCACGGACACCTTTATGTTCTCCAGTCTTAAAACATACATGTAGCCACCTTCTAACAATAGTGAGATTATTGTTCACGGACATCTTTATGTTCTCCAGTCTTAAAACATACATGTAGCCACCTTCTAACAATAGTGAGATTATTGTTCAAGGACACCTTTAAGCCTCCAGTCTTAAAACATACATGTAGCCGCCTTCTAACAATAGTGAGATTATTGTTCAAGGACACCTTTATGTTCTCCAGTCTTAAAACATACATGTAGCCACCTTCTAACAATAGTGAGATTACTGTTCAAGGACACCTTTATGTTCTCCAGTCTTAAAACATACATGTAGCCACCTTCTAACAATAGTGAGATTACTGTTCAAGGACACCTTTATGTTCTCCAGTCTTAAAACATACATGTAGCCGCCTTCTAACAATAGTGAGATTATTGTTCACGGACACTTTTATGTTCTCCAGCCTTAAAACATACATGTAGCCTTTATGTTCTCCAGTCTTAAAACATACATGTAGCCGCCTTCTAACAATAGTGAAATTATTGTTCACGGACACCTTTATGTTCTCCAGTCCTAAAACATACATGTAGCCGCCTTCTAACAATAGTGAGATTATTGTTCACGGACACCTTTATGTTCACCAGTCTTAAAACATACATGTAGCCGCCTTCTGACAATAGTGAGATTATTGTTCACGGACACCTTTATGTTCTCCAGTCTTAAAACATACATGTAGCCGCCTTCTAACAATAACGAGATTATTGTTCACGGACACCTTTATGGTCTCCAGTCTTAAAACATACATGTAGCCACCTTCTAACAATAGTGAGATTATTGTTCACGGACACCTTTATGGTCTCCAGTCTTAAGACATACATGTAGCCGCCTTCTAACAATAGTGAGATTATTGTTCACGGGCACCTTTTTGTTCTCCAGTCTTAAAACATACATGTAGCCGCCTTCTAACAATAGTGAGATTATTGCTCAAGGAAACCTTTATGTTCTCCAGTCTTAAAACATACATGTAGCCGCCTTCTAACAATAGTGAGATTATTGTTCACGGACACCTTTATGTTCTCCAGTCTTAAAACATACATGTAGCCGCCTTCTAACAATAGTGAGATTATTGTTCACGGACACCTTTATGTTCTCCAGTCTTAAAACATACATGTAGCCGCCTTCTAACAATAGTGAGATTATTGCTCACGGACACCTTTATGTTCTCCAGTCTTAAAACATACATGTAGCCACCTTCTAACAATGGCTGGACAGTAGTGTATCACCCCGTGCCGGCAGAGGTATTATTTAAGGAAGGTGGAAGACGAAAGGCTTGTTCATGGAACTCATCTCATTGGCATCTAACTTAGCACAATATCATGATATACCATCATCAACATGGTCATAGATTACAATTACACACAGCTTAACACGTTATTTAAGTAGACGGGTGCATAATACGGAGAAAACCAAATTACTAATTTGACGAGAACAAAGTCACTTTTTATTTCAACAACATGTACGGCACTCATCAGTAAATGTCTCATACAAATTTTACACAGTTTCGTGATATGAACACAACAGAAGATTCATTTCGGTTTAAAGTCAACTCACCCTGGAGGGGAATCTGAAGAGATTCGAGCCTGTGACACGAGGCCTATGTCGCCCGTGTTCAAGGCTAAACGTCCGATTCCGCGGCAAGTTGCCTGCAGTGATAATGTTCACGACAAGAACACGTCAAGAAATATACGGTGGCGTCCAGTTTAGACCTCGCCACACATGGAAATAATGTTAGTAAAACAAATCAGATCTCTAAATATCGACAGCCTTGAATATTGTCATTGTGTGTTCAATATGATGACCATGTTCCAGACCGTTTAATATCTGGTCTGAAACAACGTTATGTCAGTAAGAGCGTCTCTTGGTCTTAAGTAATTGGTAAGCTTTTAGCTTGAATAATACGGAACTCTTTCAAACTATCCTTTGTAAGACAATGATTAAAACTGTGTACAGCATTTTACCGTCCTTTATGGCTTCACGGCAGTCATTGTCATCCATCAGTCTGGATCTTCAGATTTGTCAACATCTAATGAGTAGTTCTTTCCCCTGGTGTTGAAATAATTTGATTCAATGTTAACAAAGAACATCAAACGATCTCCAGATCTGAGATTTGTAACCTGCCTTTTCCGTTCAGCACAACCTTCAGTACTGTTGTGTAAAGCAAAGACTTTTTTAAACGCGGGTTTTTCTTTATTTTTTGTCGTGAGAAGAAACCAGGCTAAAGCTCCAACAGAGCTTCATTTATCTTGCTCTTAGCATCAAGTTAAGATGTAGGTTGAGAGTGAGGCACCATTAGGTGTAGGTACATCAGAAAAAGTAGAAGAATGACAATTGGAAGACGACATCACAAACAAATACAAAAATTCATAGCGCCCTTCCCCCCCCCCCCCCCCCCCCACCTTCTCCACAGAAAGCCAACTATACGGTGAATTCCTTCTGCGAACAGAAAGAGAAACGATCGAGAATTCCACGAGAAGATGGTTTTATCGCTTATACTCGGACAGGCCAAATCTAAACAATAAGAAATAACCTACTCGACAGACTGTACAGACTGTGAACACTCTCGTCTATAAAGATGTCAGGGCCAAAGCACCGTGTTGGGCGTTGGGGTCTCGTAGGGCCAACCAGCCATCAGCTTCCACGGAAGACCATTTCCGCCGCCAATTGCCTTTAGTGATAATGTTCACGACAAAGAACATATCAAGAAATAGACGGTGGCGTCCAGTTTAGATCTCAGCAAAGATCGATATAATGCTAGTAAACGCCATGTCTGAAACAATAATCTGTAAGTGAGAGCGTCTCTTTGTCTTACGTAAGAGGCAAGTTATTAACTCTAATAAGACGGGCCTGTTTTAAATTAACATTATCAGGACATTAATTCAAACTGTGCACAACATTCACGAGAAACAATTTGATATTGGCATGGTCATTATGATGCAGATGACGCAGAAAGGCGAAATCTCCTGTGTCAGACGGAATGATGACGCAGAAAGGCGAAATCTCCTGTGTCAGACGGAATGATGACGCAGAAAGGCGAAATCTCCTGTGTCAGACGGAATGATGACGCAGAAAGGCGAAATCTCCTGTGTCAGGCGGAATGAAGCCTGTCACCAAGCTTTCGTAAGATTATAGAGAATGGCGCAGAACAATCCCCTCTATGTCCGCAAGGCTCTAATCAGTCTATTTTCCCCCATGTTTAAGAAATCTGGAAGCTGTCATGGTTTCAGCACGAAAACATATAGCAGTCTGATCTAAACATTACGGTAATATGAGTAAACTGCTGGTCATCAACCACAAGTTGATCGCCGTGAAAACCAGATTAGAACAGAGATTGAGAGGTTTTCAGCTAATCAAACTAGAAGTCGTTATCCATGCATTTGTATTATGATTTGCTGCCTTATAGCTACCAGCTTCAAAATGTCATTTAAATAGGTTAACGATTAGGTAAATGCTAATGTGCCTGAGACTTCCTTGGTGGTAGAAATCAAAGAGACAATCACTGCGGGCCAATATGTCCCATGGGTCACAAAGAAGCAATAATAAATCTCATCAATTATCAGAATTGTGCAATAACACACAACGTTCACACATATAAAGATATTTGGGGAATGTGCACGCTGGCGATTTTAACCATCAAGTTAATACCCAGGTTTGGAAGGTAACTCACTCTGAGAAATTGGCACTACCTTTAATGGATTGATAAAGAGTGTATGTCGTTTATAGAAGATATGTAAGTTGGAAAATGTTATAAAGTAACTAAATGTGATTGATTTAATATTTATACCTGAAGCAACTGTTTGTTGAAGAAAGGGACACTGTGTAATCAAACACCGCATTACTTTATCATCATTTGAAGGGTGCTTTTATGACAGAAGATAAAAAGACAATTATATGGGTGAACAAAAGCAAGTTAATCCCAGTCAAAAAGTAAACCTAAATATCAAAAAGGTTTGAAAACGAATATATTTTTCTGGTGGACACGTTTGTCAGTGATTGATACTTCATATTTAGAGACTTTTTGTGATCAGCTCATAACGCTTGAGTACAAAATTATATTGACTGGCGGAAGACTGCACTGGAGGAAACTGAGTAACTGAGCACGTAAAGCCCTTAGGTTGTTACAGATATTACATGATCACTTAAACACAAATGATTATGTGACCTTTTTGTTTGCTACAATATTAATAAGCAGTAAAACAACAAACAATAGTATCCATCTTGTATTCTCTTTCTGTTTCTTGTACATGTATGTCTGATGTGTTTTGTGTTCACTATGGGTTTGTTGTAGAAATATTTTATACATTTTGAAATCTGCGGATGGTCGTGGGTTTCCCCGGCTCTGCCCGGTTTCCTCCCACCATAATGCTGGCCACCGTCGTATAAGTGAAATATTCTTGAGAACGGCGTAAAACACTAATCAAATAAAATAAACAAATATACATTTTGAGCTCTTTGTGGGGTCTCTTGTACGTTTGATTCATTTCGCGTTTCGCCCCTTCCCCCCTCCCTCCCCAACCAGGCTTAGGCCTGTGGTTTAGACTGGCTATTTAGTCAGATGCATATATTTTGTTTTTTTTCTTCAGTCTGACAGTTTTTGTGTATATATGTGTTGCATATGTCTCGGTGTATGCTTGCATGCATGCATGCTTAGATACATTTGCTATTTTGTAAAGTTGTTGACAGTTATCAAGGCTTGGCTTGAACATTTTGCACCATGTTTCCAACTCTGGATATTGTGTGTGTTTAAGAGACGTATTTAAAGAACTTTATCGATTTCACTTATCCTGAGTACAAAATATATAGACAAGATAGAGATACATGGGAGAAGGGTGGGTTGGCTATTTTCCTGAGAAATGGGTTATCATATTCTGAAATAAACCTGCCCCATTTTACCTGTATAGAATGTCAGGCTGTTAATGTTTCTACCTGAAATGGTAAATCTTTTACTGTGGTTCACTGATATATATCCCTTGTGAGAAGCTAACGCCAAATGATTTTAAGTTGCTTTTATCCTTTTACAAAAGGTCTTAAATTATTTGTGGAGATTTCAATGCTCATAGTCCTTAGTGGGGTGGGGAAAAAACAGACACTAATGGAAGAACGGCTGTACCTTTCATCCAAGAAAATGATTTAGTTATTTTAAATGATGGTACGGGAACACATATAGACCCTTGTACAGGCAATTCATCAGCATTAGACCTTACAATATGTACATCTGATATTAGTCTTAATAATAGTTGGTCTTTGGATGGGACCTCTCCTTTTGGGAGTGACCATTGCCCAATTTATGATATGTACAATTTTTCTCCACATGTTAATAGCTTGAGTCAACCCCCAAGATGGAAAGTACATAGAGCCGATTGGAATCTATATAGACATCGATGTATAAAGTCCTTTTCAGGTGATGCGTTTCATGAAGATATTGATATATTTAGTAAAATATACTTAAAGCTATGTCCACTGCGGCGAATAATTCAATTCCAAAATCATCCGAGTAGTTCATTCCAAAATGCCGATACCGTGGTGGACGGAGGAGTGTTCAGCAGCTATCAAAGAGAACCGCGTGTGACGTACTAGATTAATGGATGACACTCTATAACATAAGAAGGCTGAAGCTATAGCACAGCGCATGATCAAGCAAAAGCAGAAAGAATTTTGCGAATTTTTTTTTCTAGTCTTAATGTCAAGGCTACCATGAAATCTGTGTGGAATAAAGTTAATTTCATTAAAGGTAAAAGAACTAAAGGTAATATCCCCACAGTAATACCTGATGGGGTAGAAAATGTATGCAATGAGGACAAAGCTAATATACTGGTTGATACGTTCCCTTTTGTATCCAGTGCGGACAACTATAATCCAGATTTTTTCCCACATAAAAATGATGATGAAGAAATGAACCCTTTCAGTAATATAGCGTTTGATGACATCCCTATTCATGAGGACTTCTGCATTACAGAACTGAAACAGGCTTTATCCTCGCCTGCGGATTCTTCTCTTGGAGAAGACGGCGTTATGAATTCAGTGATTAGAAACTTACCTGGCCGCTGTCTTAACACTTTACGTTTATTGTATAATACTATATACTCAAGTATAATGTTACACATGGAAGAGAGCTGTAGTCATTTCCGGTCCCTAACCTGGAAAAGATCATTCTCTGCCATCTTCATATTGGCCCATAGCTCTGTCATGCATCTGTAGAACTATGGAAAGAATGATTAATCCCTTCTAATATATTTCTTAACTAAAAATAATGCTATGGCCTCTGTACAGAGTGGATTCCGGTTTGACAGGTGTACAACTGATCATGTGATAACACTCGGCACCAGACAACATATTTGTCTGTTTTTCAGTTGAAAAATATTTATTTGCTGTATTTTTAAACAATGAAAAGGCATACGATATGGTTTGGAGGACGGGGATGTTGAGGGAAACTGAAAAATATTGTTATAAGTGGGGAAATATTAGGATTTATAAAGGACTTTTTATCTGATCATTTAATTCAAGTTCGTGTCCGTCGGTCTTTCTCTCATCTTGGCCCTGTAGAGAATGGGGTGCAGCTGGGGAGTGTTTTGCCACCCATTCTTCTAATACAGCTATTAATGATCTCCTGGAAGCTATCCCTCCTGACCTTAAATGTTCACTGTTTGCTGATGATAAAGCTTTATGGATTCGTTCTCGAAATATCAAAGTTTGCAGGAGAGATATTCCGCAGGAAATAGATGCCATCATGGGAAATTTCGTCTGCTAAGGCTGAGATGTTATTTTACAAAGAAGTCTGATAACGATGTATTAAATAGCACAAGAAGTGTATCTGGTAAATCTTGGGGAGGGGGGGGGGGGGCGCAGATAGACAATGTCTTCTTTTGTTATATCGTTCCTTAATTCGCTCTCGGCTTGACTACTGCTGTGAAGCGTATGATTCTGCTTGTAAGACACTTAAGGGTGGGTTGGATTCGATTCAGTGCGCTGCGCTTCGGGTTTGTACCGGGAGTATACGATCGACGCCATTACACGTTATGCAGGTTTTCTGTAAGGACCCTTGTGCATCCGTCGGCGTCAGCGCACTGTTAGAGTATCTCTCATCCTTAAGTCGTCTGTTAATAACTCTACCTCTTCTGTTTTTCAACCCTCATTTTATGATTGTTTATATGATTTACTAGGATTTTCATGCAGTACCTTTCAGTTTAAGATCCAAACAAATTACTTTTACCTCAATTTACCCCTATATTTCCCTTTTTTAAATTATGTTGGATAATCATGTTATATGGGAAACATTTCAGTTGTGAATTTTACCCGCTAGCACTATATATATATATATATATATATATATATATATATATATATATATATATATATATATATATATATATATAC
This sequence comes from Liolophura sinensis, assembly GCF_032854445.1. Classification (NCBI taxonomy): domain Eukaryota; kingdom Metazoa; phylum Mollusca; class Polyplacophora; order Chitonida; family Chitonidae; genus Liolophura; species Liolophura sinensis. Next base: position 24,784,600 of record NC_088296.1, on the reverse strand, counting down.
GTTAAAGTATATATACTTTAACGTATACCTGTACATATACTTTATAGCACATAGCACCGGATAGCACAGTTGGTATAGCGTCCGCTTCGGGACCGGTAGATCCAGGATCAATCCTTGATCGAGTCACACCTAAGACTTTAAAAGAGGAAGTTGTAACTTCTACGCTTGGCGTTTAGCATGAAGGGGATAGTGCAACGACTGGTTAACCCGTATCAGTATAGTGGCTCGGGCGGGGCGTCTTACTTGCCTTCGGTAAGTCGTCTCATTGAAGCAACATTAAATAAAAGATCGGTGGAAATCAGTCCTGCAACAAGGAGGCACATTACAAGTACATGCACCCTAATGATTCCTTCGTCGTCATTTGACTGAAAAATTGTTGAGTACGACGTTAAACCCCAAGCACTCACTCACTCAGCCTATGAATGTATGTTTCACTCCTCGGATATATACACAAAGTCACTTTCAGGGTAAACTGGGATGAAATGTGAGTGATCGCACAAAAAGACAATGACCAATACAAGCTCCAAATTAATGGCTAGAAAAATAGCAAGTGCTATGAACAGAAAATGGAGAACAAATGACGAATATCGAATGGCGTTGTAGCGCATATATCCAAACTCCGCAGAATCTTTCACAGTGGATGACAGTCAATATGACTGCTCTCAAGTGGACTTGAGTAAATGACCGCGAGCTTCACAACTCCGTCGGTCATATTTATAGACTAACGTAAAGAATTTCTGGATGGTTTGATCGTAGATATGTTTAAAACACCGATACATATTTCCACAAGTTGTACAATGACACTAAACTCGTGAACACCGAAGACTCGGGAACGCTTGACTAAATTACAGTGCAGGCTATAACGTACACAGTGAGAAATACACACGTCAGACACTGAGTCAAGAGCAAATCAAAAAATATAATGGAATATTTAAAAACTGGTTCGTAACAGTATCACGGACATGGCACTTTTTCTCTCAATATAATATACAAAGACATAAAATGCTCGTATTCTCCTGGACCCACGGCTAGCTCTGGGTGACTCTCAGGATGTTGTTGTTGTTGCTGAGTGTATCGTCGAGTGGGTCTGGCTCACATGTTGATTACTTGTCATTCTAAGTTTTTTTTACTTTTGTTTTTTTTATTTAAAGTAAAAGAAAGCTAAAATATGCAGTAAGGTTCATCATACAGGCCACTGAAACTGCGTAAAAATGCTTTCATTTTTTTTTTAAATTTGTTTAGGGTGTTGAAAGGCATTCAAATATTTCAATTTTATGGTGGCCATTCTGACGGTATTTAGGACCTCTCACGTCACAACACATCCCCCCCCCCCCCCCCACCGAGGCTCATCAAAAGGAAGGAATTTTTGGGAATATCATTTCAGTAATCTTTTACTCATTGGTTAAAGGAGTTATTACAACATCCAGTGTCGTGATTAAAGTTGGAAAAACTTCATGTGACGTAACAGTTCCTAAACTCTGATAGTATGGTCCGTAAAGCCCACCTTAGAATTCAAAGGTTTAAACGGCTTTAACTCTCTTCACAAAGATCTAAAAGAAAAAAGCAAATGAAAGCATATTTATGCACAGTTGTCTGTATGATGAACCTTACTTCATATTTTAGCTTTCTTTTACTGTAACACTACTCCATCGTTGACCCCTGAAATACATGTGTTTGTTCTCATTCATTTTATTGGGCAAACTGCCTGATGTCACTGTCCGAGCACTCCAGAAACTTGTCAGCCTGAAGAACATGGCTTGTGGTTTCCCTTCTGACGGGCTTTAACGAGGTCAAAAAGAATATGTTGCTTACTGTATGAACACTGTTGAAGACTTTTGCACCGGTTTTCAAATTCCCTTAAAGAGCATCGTCAGTTTAGTTTATCAAATTACTTAACTGTGCTAACTGTCTATGACTATTTTGGGCGTATTTATCTTGGGCACACCGTTAGTAGTCAGAGACAAGCTGTAATCTAAAGGACTCCAATATGGCTGACTGCCTATTGTTCTCAGGGTGATGATGTCACATGCAGCCCTTCTATATGACGGATGTCCCGCTTACGAATGTAGGGAACTCAACAGAGCACCGCACAACCACCGCATTTGACAAGGTATCTTATACACCTCCTGACGCGAGGCCGCATCTAGACCATAGATCTCTTTGTTCAAAGTTTGGAGGCATTCGCATTTGCCCCAAGGAAAAATAAAATTTTAATTCCAATGTACTGAGCCCAATTACAATGTCCAGAATTACGCAAGACAATGTGTTCTGATCTTATTTAATAAACATTTGCATGAAAAAGTATTAAAATGTTAAAATTTAATTTAATTTAAAATCGTTTATATGGCTACCACATCGAAGAATGGAATATTCTGAAATATCGGTGGAATGGAAGAAAATATCAGTGAAAAAGGACACAGTTTAATCATGTTCTTTGCCTAAGTTGACACTCAAACCTCAACTCACTGGGCTGTCTTCGGGGCTCTGGCATGGTAAAATACTTTATCAACATGTTGAATGAAGTTTGTTCGCGACATTTCTTCCAGCGTTCAGCTATTTTTTCTTGTCAAATTCCTCACCAGAAAGCTTTGCTCCCTTTCATTTGTAACTATAAAAATTAAGGTCAGCTATTTCAGTTGTTTCATGTATCAGTTAAATTGCACTGGAGCACGTAGATGGCAAATCTCTATTTATGTATGCTCCATATCATAAACAGTATAAACAGTATAAGCTTTTTTTACCGGGGATGGTTACATTAGAAAATCTTCTCAGCACGTAATTATTTTACAGTTTCAAATATTAACGATTTCTCATGTGTCCCACTCGGAGTTCTTCTCGCCTTCAAGTTTGCCCGCAGTGCCAAGAAACCCACGGCGCTGGCGCGTGCGCAGATTGTAGCTAAAGACCTCACACGGCTTAATGCACAAACGGGCACATATTGTCGTTACAGGTGTTCTCATCTCAAAAAGCTGTTGCTCAGTCATCAGGAAACCACGCACGAAAAGCCTGCAAACTGAACAAAAACAAATCTGTCTAGTTTTTTTTTTTTATTTCATTGGTGATTAGCGCAGAACATAACGAATCGCCACTTACATGGCGCTGATCAGGTTAACGTGATTGATTGATATTTATTGCCGTACTGAAAAAATCACCCACCTTTGGCAGGTAGCTGACAAACTTGCAGACATAGACGCAGCTGAATCAGAGAGAGCAGGATTTGAACATGCGACCTCAAAATTGTCAGAGAACCAGTGCTTTAACCATCTGAGCCATCCAGGTTAACTGGATTGCCTACAGGAAACCATTAACCTTCTCCAGGCGCAATCAAAAATAATGCCGTCAGAATTGTTCTTTTTAATAGACTAAGTGTATTATATTCAACACATATAAACCCGGATGTTCCTGGATATGTTACTGGCAAGGAGTGCAGACAATCACAGGGACAGCGTTATCTCAGAAAAGATAAAGACAAAAACAATGCATATGTTTAAATTTTAGTTTTTCTTTTATTTTAAAAATTGGCATGATATGTCCACGGCTGGTTGTTATGAGTCTTGACCCTGGGCGGTGCAGAGGTCAAATCATTTTAAGTCGGGCTGTCGACAAGACAATGACAAGCCCTCAAATCAAGCATTCAAACAACAGTTCAATATCAAAGTTCACATCATCAAAGTCAAAGTTATCTCATCATCAGTATTGACCCTGGGCTGTGCAGAGGTCAAACTTTAAAACTTTAAATTTGAAATTCACATCATCGACAAAATCAAAGTTAAGCTCATAATCAGTAACAGTACGGGTATTGTCTCTGGGCGGTGCAGAGGTCCAATTTCAACATTTTCAATTCCAAATTCACATCATCAACAAAATCAAAGTTATTCTCATCATCGGTATTCATTATGGGAATCGGCAATGTAACATCTAGCCAACCACATGACTCCATCATAACAAATTTATTCAAATACCATAAACGTAGACCTCGCAGTCATGGTAGTAGGAAGTTCAACAGAAACATGATTCACAAACACGTTACAGTTAGCTTTTTAGCAGGATTGTCGTATGACACCAATAGCGTGCATGCTCTACGCACAGTATTATATGCACTGCCACTGAACTTGCTAAAACAGGTAGTTCAAGACGTATCCAATAACATACGCAATTTTTATGTTCCACCTCACCGTGTACGTCTGTGTCAAGACATATCGTATTTTCGATTGTATCGCCCTGTAACTACAATTGAAACTCAATACGATCGACTCTTTCTGGAGATAAAGTATTTAGACAGTGGCCTTGATTTAATTAACCTACAACGCGTCTTTAATGAACCCGATGTTCGTAGTGCTGTGCCTAATTATTTTAATATCCAAGAGCCACCTTGCATATCCTATGAGTATACAAAGCCTACCGCTTCCAAAATTTTCAATTATTCCCAGGCCATCAAGGAGTTCGATTTGGCGACGTATACTTCTGGCGGCTATAACTGTGATTGTGAATCCTCAGTTTTAACCTACGACAAATGTAAACATGTCTTGACTGGTGACCTTAATATTATTAAGAATCATGATCTAAGGAATCTCTTTATGAGGGGTCCTAAGTATAGAGAAAAGAGAAATGTCAACATTCGATCAAACAAAAAAAATATCATCTCGGCACTTGAGGACTATGTTAAAAAATTGTCAAAACGGGAGAAAGTGGATTCTTCGGTACTTAACGATTGGCTTGAGATTGTCAAAAAGAAGGTTAGTTACACCATCTAGACATTGATGGTCTACCTAAAGTTAAACAGGTTCTGAATGATCCCACTGTGCAAGAAACACTCGCTAACCTTCATAGTAAATTTGCCATCACTATAGCAGACAAGGTTCCTAATGATGTCATCTTTATTTGCAAGAATTATTATTATCAAATTCTTGTTCAAGAGTTATGTGCTTCTACAACGACATCCACGCATTCTGCTACTACATGTACTCTGGAGGAACTATTTAACAAACACAAAACTTTTCTTAAAGAAAGGCGCATAAATATACCTACCCGTCATACAGAAATACCACAACTTTACTGGATTCCTAAAATGCATAAATCCTCATACAAGGCTCGATTTATTGCGGGTTCAAGAGGCTGTACCACCAAACTCTTGTCAACCCTACTTACGAGAGCGTTACAAGAAGTAAAGTCATTTTGAAATAAGTATTGTTGTGCCATAACAAAAAATTCAGGTGTCAACTGCATATGGATTCTTAACAACTCCAAACATCTTACAGAAGAACTTGATGCTCATATACATATACCGTACAAAGACGTATCTACATGGGATTTCTCTACTCTCTATACTACGATTCCTCAAAAAGATCTTATTGAAAGAATATCGTCGTTAATTGTCTCGGTATTTTCTAAAACAGGTCACCGTTACATTAACGTCAGAAACAATAAGGCTTTAGTTAGTTCTACTCTTTATAAAGGTTACCACTCATGGGATGTTACATTATTTATTGAATTACTTGAGTTTCTCATAAATAACATCTATGTGAAATTCGGAGATACCATTTACCAACAGTGCATAGGTATTCCAGTGGGTACCAATTGTCCGCCTCTTTTGGCAGACCTATACCTGTTTTCATATGAATACGACTATATGCAGAAATTACTTAAAAGTAATATCTTTAAAGCTCGATCCTTTTCATTTACCAAGCGGTATATTGATGATCTACTGGCGTTAAATAATCCCCATATTGCTGAAGCGGTGAAGAAAATCTATCCGCCTTCATTGGATTTAAAGGAGACAACAGATAGTCCTGATGGTACATCTTATTTGGATCTATATCTGTACAAACACGAACAAGCTCTCCTTTCACGCCGCCTTTACCACAAAAGGGATGGTTTCAATTTTGATATTGTAAATTATCCTTATTTAGATAGCAATATACCAAAGGGTCCTGCATATGACGTATACATATCTCGCCTTGTAGCATTTGACAGATCTTGCGTTAATTGTGATGACTTTAAACTGCGTCACAAGTTGCTAGTTCAAATACTAGTTTGTCAAGGATACTCCGTCACAAGCCTTCATTCTAAGTTTCTCAAATTTTACAATGAGTATAACACCCTTGTTGGCAGGTATAGACAGAGCGTTCAGAATCTCTGGCGATCTGCATTGTGATCAACCACACAGACGGTGCTGTTATCCCTATGTACATATCTATCACGTTCATGGTATTTAACAACATAGATGGCGCTGGTTGCCCAGTGTAACCGTCTATCTTGTATGTCATGTGTAACATCATAGATGGCGCCTCTTGTAGCATGAGATCTTTACATATTAACGGGAAAGACGTGATCGTCCGTTACTTTTGAATCACAGTCTGATCGGTTAGGGTCTGTAAAGCTCGTCATTTTCAAACTATGTCTAATACCGCTTAACCTGGGGCTAGGGGCCGTAAAGGTAGCCATGCTCATTACATCAGCATGATGCCTTTATGAACAGTTGCAGTTAAAGCGCGACTGAGATACTTGTTTAATTGTTATTTAACATGGAATTCATTCACGGACTACGAATTTGAACTTTGATATGGAATTCATGCCTGGAATATTCATTGTCTGCCCGGCATCATTGAAAACTGATGACCGCTTCTCTCTTGTGTGTTACCGGCTTTATTTCTTATTTGTATAATTTCTTACATACCTTTGTCTTTGGGAGTTAGTGTTAAACGTTGTTTTGGAAATGGATCTTGCGATTATCGACTTGGAACGCCTTTTACGGACTACGAATGGTATATGAATGTCGGACTTGACGCTTATATTCACTAATTGACCCTGGGCGATGCAGAGGTCACATTTCAACACTTTCCATTTAAAATTTACATCATCAACAAAATCAAAGTTCTTATCATAATCAGTCTTGATCCTGGGCGATGCAGAGGTCAAATTCATTTAATATGCATGTAAATTTTGTTAGTTGGCTTTGTGCCGCTCCTATCGCCAAATGTGCGACGGTTTAGAAGAAGTAAACCAAAGCACACCACCACACATAGTGTAGGTTAGGAGTTCAGCACAAACAGCAGCCGTGAACAATGCCATCAACTAATAAGGCCGGTAAATTGAACCGCCAGTCATTTTGAAATACTCTAGCCCATCCTGCAACGTGTTCAGAAATATATGACTTCCAACAGGTGACAAATGTACTCTATCAAAGTCAATAAATGCAGTCGGATTGTTCTCCGTATCTCTATGACAGAGAATCGACCCCCCATTCTTAATGACTAGACCTCCGGCAAAGGAGCTCAACCTTTTCCTGGCTTGATTCATACCAGCGTTGTTGCCCGAATATCGCCATTCTAATCTAGGTAATATTTGTGACCAGATTATTTTCACATTCGGGAACTCATGCATGATGTAATCAAATAAAGAAAACATAGCCAATCTTAGTTTTCGTATAGCTGCTTTACCTATGTCATTCCCACCACAATGTAATACAATTACAGTTGGCTGGGGGCCGATATGTTTCAACTATCCTATTTTGTTTCTGACCTGCTGCAAACTCATCTCACTGTATCCCTGCCACCACAATGTGTACCTTATTCTTGACAATCCCATATCAGGGCCACCACCTCTTGTTACTGCTGCAGTGAAAGCTCTTTTGACTATAGAGGAGCCTACAACCCAGATGCACTCTGAAAGACCTAAACGATATCATTGTTTTAAATTTATCAGTTATTTTAACATTGGCACACGTATATATGATTGATAACACGCAGACCGCCACCGGCCTGCTCTTTTAATCATTTCTGCTGTTCCGCCTGCCAATGCCAGGTCTGTGGCCGCACCAATTCGCAGGGAATGACCTCTGTATTTCAAATTCTGCATGTTTAAAACCTATAAACATTTCTGAAGTATTGCAGAAAACTGATACCGAGTGAGTGGGGCACCACTGAAGTGACAAAACAAAGGGCCCTTGATGTGTGATCGGTGTGAAAGATATGTTCCCATGCTTGTGTAGGGACAAATACGGGGATTTCCCGCTTGCTTGTCAACTTTAATTGTTAGACCTTTGCCTGTTTGATCAGTCTTAGAACAGCGGATATTTAGGGTTAGAGTCTCTGCCTTTGTGTCCAAATGAATATCAGCCCGGCTGATAACCTGATAATCAGGCTTTGCCCTAGATACCGCAAAGTCTCCAACCCTAAGAAAGGCAAAATACTCCAAAGAAAAAGCAGTTGTGAATAAGGTTGACTCATACGTATTAGCCCAAACACTCGGCAACACGCGAATAACTTTCTGCAAGATTTCTTTGGTGATAGGTAGTCTGCTGTCCGGGCTATGGTGAATACGTTTCATTCCCTGCATTAATTTGGAGACCACAAAATCTGATGTGTCTTTCTAACTTACATCTGTAAGAGATCGCGGGTAAGTACGACCTTGCTGTAGGGTAAGTTAGACCTCGTATTGACAAATGAGCTATGTATGAAACAATGAACTGCAGCTGAGGAGGCCAAGCATTCTGGGTGTCTACTTGTGCACAAAATTGAAAATAAGAAGCTAAACCAGTTCTTTGGGTTGCGTGTGAATTTTCTGAGAGTGCTGCTCGGAGGAGTCTGTCAACTTCAGCCTGGAGATCAGAGTATGGAACTCGACTGGGATACGTTGGCTGATGGGGACACTTCTCTGAATCTGTCCCACTGTTTACGAGAAATTGCGTCGGCCGTTAAATTAACCTGACCAGCAATATGCACCGCTTTAAATGTTATATTGTGAAGCATTGTATTCAGAACAAAGTGCCTTACTAGTCCCATGACACGTCTAGATTTAGATGTTTGTCTGTTCAGGAATGCAACCAGGGCTTCGTTATCGATATTTAGCAGCACCCTCTTGTTTGATAACTTTCTACCCCATATCATAATAGCTAAAATGACTGGGACGAAAAGTTATATCACACATAACTTCCATCTCAGCCCAAGCAGCTGGCCATGGCTAAAATACCCACTCTTCCTGAAAAATTGCCCCACATCCTAATTCAGTAGACCCGGCACTGTCAGTATACAATTTCAAAACCGATTCAGACGACCAAACATCACTCGAAAAATACACTGTTCTGTTAAAGCGGTCCAGAAAATGTGACCACATCTGCATGTCGGAACGAAGCTCTCCGCCAGTTCGAATAAAATGGTATGGTTTACTCACTCGACTTGTGGCGTCATGAAAACGTCTAGTGAATGCTCTACCTGGCCGAATGGCTTTGCAAAAGAAATTTAGTTTGCCCGTCAACGATTGCATTTCACGTAAGGTTACTTTCTTACGAGTTAAAAATTCACCCAAAAGGCTTGACAATTCCTCACGTTTTTTGGCAGGAATTCGCACAAACATTTGAACACTGTCAATTTCGAACCCTAGGAATGTGAGGGTCGTTGAAGGACCAACTGCCTTTTCGGAAGCTAAAGAGACTCCTAAATTCAAAACACAGTTTTTCAAATGTTGACATAATATTTTCACATATATTCGTACCTGCAGCTCCAGCAAAAATAAAATCATCTAGGTAGTGATCCACGGTGTTTTCATTTGTGGTATGTACCGTTAGCCAGTGTAAGAAAGATGAAAATATTTCAAAAACCCGACACGAAATGGCACAACCCATTGGCAAACATTTGTCGATGAAATAGTTACCTTGGAACTTCATGCCGAGTAAATCAAAATCTCCTGGATAAACGGGTAGTAACCTAAAGGCAGATTTGACATCCATTTTACCAATCAGTGCCCCACAACCTAACCCAGCTATCATTTCTAAAACCTTGTCAAATGAAGTGTAATTTACAGAACACATTTCTGGATCTATAAAATCATTAACACTGTCTGAAGATGGAAATGAAAGGTGAGTAATGAGCCTCCAGCCCCCGTCCGATTTAGGAACCAACCCAATTGGAGACACTCTCAAGTTTGATATCGGACGCTGCGAGAAAGGCCCAGATATTCTACCCAAGTTTACCTCTTTCTGTATCTTTTCGCATAATTCAGACTCATGTTCAAGAGCTGAAATGAGTTTTTTCGATTCTTTAAAAAGCCGAGGGCCATGATAATGTAAAGGAAAGCTGGAACGAGACCCCTCGGAAAGTGATCGAGCTGCTTCTCTATCAGGATACGATGCTAGATGTTTATCTAAAGCCTCCAGGTTGACTGGGGTTCGGCCTAAAGCCCATATATCTGGGGGTGGGGGGGGGGGGGGGTGGGTTTCGTGCTCTGGGGTTGGTATACGTGTACCGGTTTCTGTTGAATGTTTGTCTAGTATTAGCGAGAAACTGGAGTGAACTCCTTCTTTGGCCAAGAAAGGGGCTGTTGCTGAGGGAGAAATGATTTTTGCATGCTGCACATTGAAATGGTCACCTCCACAGCGCATGCACAAATGCAAATATTGACAAGGATGCTTAAAACATGTGCCCTTAAAGTTGTAGTCATAGCCTGACTGCTGCCCTGCTTGTAAGTACGAGAAACAGCTCTTCCGCTGTTGTTAGAACCCATGTAAAGAAGCTCAGTGTCAACCTCTCCCCACGAAGCGGATGGGTTACCTCCCTTTCTTAGCCTGTATTGTACATCATACTCTTTCCATTCTATAGCTCCCCTCTTTGCACCTAATCGAATTGTGTAAATGCATTTCAGCATACTACGCGCAGCTATTGGGTGTGCACTGATATAAATATCCATGTAAATGAGAAAAGCATCTACCCATTTGTCTAATGTGTCGATAGATTTTGACTGGACTTCCGTGGAGACAATTTCACCATTATCATTTAAAGACAAACGCCTCTCATTTTGTGTGTCCGTGCTGGACGGAAGTAGAGAGGCCATTTCTACAAATTGACCCTCAATGATTTTTTGTCTAGTTTGATTCGACACATGTAATCCCAAACTAGGTGCGTTACAGGACATGACATTAACAGGGTTGTTTGTATCACCTGTTTCAAGCTCGGGGCCTGGGTGGAACTGACATTTTGGCATAAACTTTGACATATGTCCCTCTGGACATCCCATCATTCCCGGATGATTCCTGTCCATGATCCACTAGGCCTACATCATCGTGACTTCCTTCACACTGAGGGGAGGTGGGGGGCGCTTTACGTCTTTTGGACGCACCAGAAACCGAGGGAGCTGCACTCTTCTATTTGCTTTTGGACTTCGGCATTTTCCTGACCCAACATGCAATTTTATACCTCACAGTTAACAGCTTACAACTTCTCGCACACAGAAATAGGCCTAGTATGTGAAAACACGGTCCGCCATTTTGCTTAACATGTTGCGGAACTGCAAAATATGACATGAATCAAAACTTATCCACCAAATTCCTAACCTTTCAATACTTTATTATTTGGAAATTTTTGGTAAACAGTGTCATATTTCTGGAGATAATATCCCCTAATTTAACCACACAAGCTTATCGCTGTTCGTTCATTTAGAAAAGGACTTGCGCATTGAAAGCCTTTCGGTATATTGACAAGGGTCATAACTCTCAGTTTTGCTACGGAACAAGGGGAGTAACTCTAAATTCATTCAGATACAACAGCTATCTCCCTTCGATAACATAAGCTATTTTGGACTACGCCAAATAGCTATGGTATGTTTAACACGGAGGGTAGGTTAATTGGAGTAAAATCCAGAGCAGCGACGACAGTGTGCTAATTGCCAAATGGTCACACGTAACAAGAGAAATTCGACTTCTTGTCAATTTACATCAGTCAGAGTTTTATTCTTTCTGAAGAGTGGCAACTTAGTCGACTCCTAGCACCATGGCTTAAGATGTGCAGTGAAGTTAATTGCAATTTATAAGACGTCACTGGTCTAGAAGACCAAAAACACATAGCTATATTTGTATAAATATATATTTACTATCGACTAATATTTTGTTCAGCTGACCTGTTCTCTTACCCTCAGTCTCCCGGGACTGTTGATGATTCTTAATTCCTGGCAAACACAGGGAGAGTTAACAGTACAATTATAGCACTCTTCAGCCACAAATACTTCATGCCGATTTAGATAGAACGACTAGTAAGACTTTAGTAAGAACAACAATGATCATTTCTGAAAAATGCATTCAAGTTTTTATAGTACCGTCAGAGATACAGGGTTGAGGAAAACCTTTATAGATATGCAATTTAAGTGAATTGCATGCAAATTATTCCAGAATATATGCATGACTCTAAATTATCTTCTCCGCCAAAGTTCATGAATTTCCTTAAAATCATCTTAAAAATGTGTTTCCACGAAAAACGAAATAAGTGGATAACATGGAAATGTTTTAAGGATAGGACTGCAAATACCGGAGAACATTTTACCATATCCGCTGTGGTTTCTCCTCACAGTATACCACGAACAATAAGCCACAATCAAAGATGTTTCCCTTATGAACAAACCACGAACAATGTGCCACTTTCAGTGAGGTTTCTTCTATGACGATACCACGAACAACATTCCTCGTTCCGAAAGGGGATACCAGGCACAATATCCGTCATTCTGACAGGTTTCCGTGAGGGGATATCAGGAGCAATATGTCTCACTCTGGGAGATTTCCGTGAGGGAATACCAAGAACAAAACGCGTCATTCTGGCATGTTTTCATGTTGGGATACTAGGTACAATATCCGTCATTCTGGCAGGTTTGCGTAAGGGGATACCAGGAGCAATATGTCTCATTCTGGGAGTTTTCCGTGAGGGAATACCAAGAACAATATGCGTCATCATGCAGGTTTCCGTGATGGATACCACGAACAATATGCGTCATTCTGACTGGTTTCCTTGAGGGAATATCACGAACAATATGTCATTCTGACAGGTTTCCCCAACGGGATTCCAGGAACAAGCCCTGCTTCTCTCTTCATTGTAAAAAATCTTTGTTGTAAACCGAAGTTTATGGTCATATTGAAAGGCAATAAAAAATTGTTTGTAAAAATATTGTTATTATTTTTCTACGATTTTTCCTCACCAGGTTATAAGCGTTTGAAATTTTAGATTCAATGGAGGCCTGTTTCGGCCATAAAAAGGTCCAGTGATGTCATAATTCTGCTTTCAGTTCTGTAGATCATACATGTAGGATGGATACTACGTCTTCGATTAAAATGCTTTGGGTGATATTGGCTTGCGTATTAAATCATGAAAGTTTGGTGCCGGAATAAACAATTGCTGCGGAATTAACAAATTCCTGTGACGTCACTGGTTCTTTGGTTCTCAATAGGCTTCCATAAAGTCAAATTTTCAAATCCTCATAACTTTGTAAGAAAAAATCGCAGACAATAAATAAAAATATTTTTGTGACCCATTTTTCATTTGAGACTAACTTGTTATCAACCCTTACTATGCTTTTAAGGTCTTTGTGGCATAATAAAACAATTTGCAGAATACTCTGTGTTCAATTCGGAATTGCAATACCCTTTGTATAATTTGCGAAATGTAGCAAGGTACCAAAATATAGAGTCAAAATGAATTGTATGTCTTTTCTTGGAGTTGTTCTTGGACTTGCTATAATAGCAATGTTGATGAGTGGAAATTCTAATATTATAATTTGCGCCTTGCATACTATTACAGGTACTGTTGTGTTATTTGTGTCAACTAACACCCTAGATAATGGATTATCAAACGGAATTAAGGGAGAAGCCAAGCAACGTCAAAACTGGATAGGCAAAATTGAAACTGGTCCCACTTTGTCGGGTTATTTTCAACAGTTTTAACATGAGTGAGATAAGAAAATTTCAAATTTGGACACTCTTCTCAAGAAAAATGACCTCTAAACGGGCAAATTGGACACCTTGCTTCAGATTTCTGGCTAAACCCCTGAGCCGAAGGCTGGAGCCCAAAAACAACTGGTCAATTCATCAAGGCGACCTGATGACCCTGACAGGATTTATTATGGGAAATAGAAGTAAAAGTCCCCTTCAGGGCCTCTAATCAACTACATAATGGACAATCAGTGTGGACCAGTTGTTTGAGCGTTCATGCCTGCCGCTTTGCCTGTCAAACGAAAGGTCAGTTCTGTAAGATAGTCCATTATTTAAGCGATTGAATCACCTGACAGGATTTTATTTCATTAAGTGTAAGAAAACTAAAGAACCACAATTATCCTAGCTTAAAGGCCTTTCATTCCACTTGTATAGTTGCACGCACTTTGAAATTATGACTTGCAACACCACAATCAACTGCCAATTATGGTAGTTACTTGGAGCTGCCATCTTTGATCTCCTAGACTCTTCTTCTTTGTAGGTAGGGATTGTTTCAAGCATTTTTTATGATCAGGACAGTTAAGCTTATATTTCTAAAAGGACTGTTACGATCTCCCATCTCTATTAAATGTAACAAAAAGCAACAACAATATTTGAAGGGGATAGTACATAAAGACTTTTTTTTAACTTACTCGATGACAGAACACAGTTCAGTTCAATGTTGGCAGCTCCCAGTAATTAGCATAATTAGCAGTTTACCATGCTACCAAAAGTACAACCAACTATAGAATGAGGAATGAAAGCCCTTTTAGCTAGGATACTTGTGGTTCTTTAGTTTTCTTCCCCTCAAAATACAAGACTGAGGTAAAACAGACAAAATGAACATTCTTCAACTCCAATTAGGTCATGAAAAAAAAGAGAGAATGAAAAACTATAATATTTAACCCACCAATCACCAATGCGATAGATGGGAAGCAAATTGCCAAGGACCAAAATGCAGGCACATAAACTTTGTCCAGGATACATTAATATCAAAAACAAATGCTGAGTAAAATGCTTACTTTTCATTGCAGCGCATAGGCGCAGACCACCAAACGCTCTCTTCGGTTCAGTCTGCTGACCTTTCCAGCCCTTCCTCCCTCCCCAATTAAGGTTCAGAGCAACATTGTGGGATATGGTTTGAGACATCAGCCGTCTGGTCGCCTCCTTAAGATTAGAACCCCCGATGAGGCTGAGTTGATTGACCTACAATAATATTACATACTGGTATAATAACCTTGTGTTGTAAAGCCAAAATAGCATTGATGGTTACCTATATTGTTTTTTTTTACATCCTGAAAGTGATGCTAAATGAAATTTTCAAGCTGTAAAGCAATACAGTTGTTTGCCAAAAGTTGGCTAGGGTGGTGATGGGTTGGGTGGGAGTCAAGTGCTACTTCTTTGAACATGAAGCTGCGCTAACAAAAAAACCCCTGGATCCGAGGACTCAAGTAATACTAAGTGAATTCATCCCTCCTAATGCTTATCTGAGCCATGTTTATATGTGAGTATAAATTGTGCTTGAATAATAAATTGAAATTGAAATTATCACTCTAACTCCCCATACTAATTCTATTCATCAATCCTTAAGGTGAAACATCTCATGTCCTGAAATATCACCTTGCAAATTCTCTGATGTTACTCAAGCTGCTTTACCTTATTTTCTTTCATTTAACGGCACCTTAACATACTGCCACCCCCAACCCCCTTTCCATTTTCCATAACAGATCATCTTTATGTACTGCCATTGCCCTTCCAGTCCCCTTCCATTAATCATTATTATGTACCAAGCCTCCCCTAAATCCCCCGCCGCTAATAATGGTAATGCACCATGCTTCCCCCCTCCCCATCCAAATCAGCCGCTGTGGACCATATTTATCTATGTACTCCCTCCGCCATAGATTATTATGTACCATAAGACCTCCCACCTATGTCCCCCGCCCTCTACATCTACCAGCAGCCATAGGAAGGTAGAAAAAACACATAGAATAAAGCATAAGGCACAATAGTGACATAAAACTGCCATACCAGTACAAAAAAATTATCAGCCCACTAAGTTTCATTGAGGTAACTCAATTGGTTTTGACCACGACAATACCATTTGGAAAACACTGTAGCAGCTGGATCCAAATAAGAAATCCATCACGTCCACGAAGTTTCAACTCTGGAAATATTTGCAGCCATGTAACACCCAAGACGAGATGACCATCCCAGCATGGCATCCGTTTTGTTTACCACGTTACAAGAGAATCCTATGATGAGTTTAGGAGCAGATGCGTTGACAAGCTCTCGTGCAGGTATAGGCGCATATTGTCCAAAATCGGACAAGCATTTACTGTCATCAATATCTATCATAATAGGGCAAAAACTTCAGAAATAATTGAAGCAGCATATTGAAGTAAGAGAAGATGAGTTGTCAGCTTAAGCTTGCTTACAAATAGATGAACAGACAGATATCAACCAACTTACCAGTGATTTAGCAATTTCTCTATCTTCAATTTTGTTTTCCATTCCATCCAGCTCTTCCATGGACTTTATCGGAAAGGTATCCATCACATCTATGGTGCCACTCGATGCCTCTTTGCTGATCATCGTGTTCAGCAGCTGTCCTTGGGACAAAACCTCTTTGCGAACTTCATCCAAAGATACCTGGACAGCAGTGATAGCCTTTAGTATTTCTCTGTCTGTGGCTGAAAAAGAGCATTATAACTATATTTAATGTACACACTGTTTAGATTTAATGAAATCTGTCTACAGCTAGTGTTATTTGTTGTCACACAACTTTCAAGATCAGGCTGTTGATTTAGTTACATCATCGGTCCTTTCAGTGCGATGTATCAGTGCGTGATGTACCTGATGGCCCATAAACTGCCGCACACAGCACGTTTATGACAAGACCGTCAGAGCTTGTATATTCTACTTCAATCCATCACTTTCTGTAACCTGGGGGACGTCATGTACCGGTAACATAGACTGGAACCCCAAACCAGTCGTATTTAAACTTCTGGTTGCAGAAAGTGATTCAGATCAGCCACTAGAAATATTCCCGAATATATATATGGCGGCATTGCCTTAATAATAGGTTTAAGATATCTATTGTCTTTGTTTGGCTAGCAAATAAAAAATGAGACAAGCTTAAAGCCTGCTCTTGTATTGGGCGCGTAGAGAATATAAATAAACCTGCACAATATACGTACCATTTGAAAAGAAATGATGGTGAAATACTATGCGTTTTGTAGATTTTATGACATTCTGAGACGATCGGCCATCACATGAGACGATCAGACTTACCTCCCCTTAATCGCAAAAAGCGTGCCTCGATACGTCTCTATCGGCACAATGAGCATTTTAAAGACACCTCTAGGGGAAAGTTGAACCGTGAAAGTCTCCGCGCATATCTATATACGCATAGAAAAACAACGTGCTGTAGGTCCTGTGGTACATGTGAAAACAAATACGTGCATACAGCATACGTGCAACTTAACGTCAGCCTGCTTTTAGTTTTGCCGAAATAAGTCGCTAATTTCGGGGGCTGTCGGCGATAAATACAAAAGTAAACAAATCATTTTTCTCGCCATGAAGGCGAATTTTTCCAAATTTTACGCGCCACACTGGCGACAATACATTTTTTTTCGTTCGCCAAAGCCTTTCAATTAGTCGCCGATGGCGAGTTGGCGACCGTATTTTTTGAGCCCTGCTGAGCTGTTCTACAGATTTGCAACAGGGCACCTTTCGAATAACTTTAAGGTCACAAGCTCAATTAATAAATACACATATTCCAGTTGATGCTGTTTATGGTTGTTTTAACGAAAATTAAAATGTGGCATTTGACCTTGAACTCCAAAAACAAGCCTTACATGTTAAATTTATGTAAGATAGGACACGGTACCTTGTCGATTGTCCAGTTGTATACCAGCAGGAGCATGGAGGCTTGGAAACGGTGGGACTGGCGGGATTGGCGGGACTGGCGGGGCTGGGGGGAGGTGTTTGCGTTTAACTGGTCCGGCAACAGCTTCATCATCACCATCATCGTCTGTGTCACTGTATAGTGTTCACTCTTTGCGCCTGTACAGTAAGGCAATCGGTGCATTATAACATGTGTACATTATTGTTCACTATCAAAATATGATAGTGCTATTGTCAGAAAAAAAAATGCGAGTTTGGAAGGAGCTCGATCTTAATTTGCTCTGTGAAGCAAGGCTGAGATCGTTCCTTTCAGTATTTCTGTTATATGATGGCGAGTCAGTATTTCTGGGCATCCCCGGGTGGAAGAAACCCCTGGAAGAAACCAGGGAAAACCACCGACCATTGGCAAGTCACTGACCACTTCTCCACATGATCAAAGGTGGACAGCAGGAGGTCTCAAACGAATTGCAGTCCATTAATACCAATATTACCCAATTTTTCTTGGTACTTACAAGCGTTGTCGTCCACCTTGCAAATAAAAGCCCCATAACCAATCAGCTAAACGGCCTGGAATGAGAGAAACATTCCCTGACACTATGGGAAATCGATCCCGGGATGTCTTGACCAGCACTTCAGCAGCCAAGAGCGCTAGCCACTACTCCATGGCTGTGGGCGATAGTGTTTTAAGTTTTGATTTGTTTCTCTTTATTCTTTACAGGAGACTTATTGTTGTAATAGTGTTGTTTTAATGCTGTTCTCTCCATGTACCTTCTTGCACCCTTCCCCATTCCAACTTCATCGTCTGTTTGTATGTCTGAGGTTTCCTCGGCCATTCGAAGCTTTCCTCTGCCATCCTCATAGCTATCTGCATGGAAAATGCAGAACATTTGACTGACTGACTGATTACAGTCCATTTTTATTACACCGTACTCATGAGTATTTCCCTTATATGACAGAAGGTCAGTATTTATGGTTGGGTGGGAAAAAAAACCGGGAACAAACCAGGGAAAAAACCACCAGTTGACCTTTGGCAAGTCACCGACAACTTCCCTCCTGTATTATACAGTGATGGAATGCGCTAGTTCTCCAGCAAATACGGCTCTGTTTTCAAAGCGCTACTCGCATCATTGTTCTCGAAAAGTTTGAATTTGCATCCCAACATGTTGATCACTGGCTTCCCTGCGCCACGGCCCAGTGGCAAGAATATCTGAATTAGGCAATAAGATGATAGATCAAATGTGGTTTAAACCTGACTGACCAATTGTGGTTTATCCCAGCATATTCTGGGACTTTGCTGTGGGGGGCATTTGTTCCCCAAGGCCTGGCACCTATGCATTTCATTTTCATATTGCCCATTGTTATGTGCAAAACAATACAGCGAACCGAGTTTTCTCAATTTCTTAACTGTCAACACTTAAACAAGTATTTATTTTTACCTAATTCTGTCCAAACCGCGCTGCTAAGGGGCATGTGTGGTAGTATATTTGCAATCACATGAACAGTTAGAATAAAACCCTGTCTGAGGTAAGTGACATGGAGACGTTTTCATTCGGCTGTGTGAGCCAAATATCCCAATGTCTCACACACGTCACTGCTTTGGTTATTCTCTTTCCACTCTACGTTCATTTTGTTTTGTTTTAACATCATTTAAGTATTCAATATTACCTTACATGTATTTGCACAATGGCCACCAACTTCATACATTGAGGAAACTAGAGCACTAGAAGTAAACCATTGCTTTGTTGCACACTTGTGATACCAGTGAAACATTGCTGCACCAATATAAGATGCTTAATTGCTATCGGTAGAGGAATGCAAGGCAGGGGTGTGAAACTGACTGGTGTCTATGTTAAAGTGCAGCACCTGAGATGAATTTTTACATTTGCATGACACTTTCTGCAGGACCTGTAAAACAATGTATGGAAAACCTGCCTCAAGTCATTCATCTGAGTGTGTTGTCGGCGAACATGATTGTAATGATTCACCATCACAGAGGTTTTTTTTTTCATTTTTTGATATCAAAAAGGAATACTTTGGAGCTACTTTCTGATGGTTTGAAGGTCAAAACTGCCCCGTGAATGTACAGTTCTGCAGCCTGCAGGTAACAAGAGACTAATTAATATGTGGTTTACACTTCTTAAAATGGTTAGTTTATCCCTTTGAAGTATATGCAGCATTATTTAGAATCTTAGAATCACCATTTTCTGAACCGTATGTCTAACATGTAATATAATGAATTAAAATTAATAATGAAACATTTTACATGATACTCACCACAAGCAGACAGGATGCGGATGCTGTAACTTGGCCAAGTTTTGTCAGCTGCTATTCTGTCTTTTACAGCTTTAGTTACGTTAGACATTATGCGATACGGTGGCCAAAAAGTTTTTGTCTGAGACTGTAACCAGTTGGAAGCAACAAGCTCTACTTCATCCGTCTCCACACAAACTACGACGGCATACATTGTCAATGACATGTATGTCTGTAAATAAGAAAGGATTCACAAATTCAGTACATTTACACAAATCACAATTACATTTGGGGTGTATGTCACATACAACATTGTTCTTCAATTCTTTTATAGTCCTTCACTAGATTTTTAGAAACAATAATTAAACAGTGTCATGATTAGGCTAGTTCAAGCTTGGAAACGTTTAAATACATGTATGTACAGTATGTAGATATTTATTGTCTAATAACTGAAGTACATTTCCATTTTCAACGACAATCCCTCTAGTTTGGTCCTCTAATGTTTTCACAAATATTAGAAACTTGAACCACAATATCATTAAATCAATATACATACATACATATATATTGGCAATGTCTGGGAAATAGAAAGTTATGGTAAGGCAGGCATTTGGGGCTTTCTCAATAAAAAGATTTGATCAAATTATCGTTCTTGGATTAAATTTAAAAAACACACAAAAAAGACTAGTGCTACTGATTCTACATGTATAAGACTCCAACCCTGCATAATGTCACGTGTATATAACTTTTCTGTACCTAACAGCTGTGAATAAGAGGAATTGCGACGTGTACAGTTTTATATGGCAACAACACATATTTCCGAACCACTTCCTGGATGGGAGCAACATGGAGTTTGTCACAGAGGTCGATGACCATGTGGATGTTGATTTCACTTGAATTGAGAGGGTAAGAGAAAAATGGTCTACATGATCTGAATGACTGATACACCACCAGTACATCTCCACCACAATACAAAATATTTTTGATGAGGCAAACCTTTGATCCTACCCCAACACAATTGTTGTCGGTTTCTGTTACAACACAGAAATGATTGTGTCCAATACACAGAAGTTGAGCTGGACGTTCAACTTCTGTGTATTGGACACAGTTCTGGTATTTATATCCCTGTGGAATTGGACCAAGAAAATGTTGCTTTTTCAGTCCACCATCAGCAGCTGTGGGCAATGTGGCAGCTGAGGGATATATTTGAGAGATCTCTTTCAGTCTTGCGACAAGCTGCTGTAATGGCAAGCTTTTCTTCCGCACAAGCCTCTTCAGAGTTTTCAGGTGGTTTTCAAAAGGAAATGCTGATATTCTGTCAAGAGGACCATGTATTTTCACCTCCTGAGCAAGGTGGACCAGATTATGGACATTGTACACGACCTGGTCAGCACCATAAAGGTGCGCAAAGTGTTGGACAAAGCTTACTAGAAGCTTATGTGCATTGCCCGCTAACTGATAGCAGAGAGACGGACTTATAAGTATGGTAATTCCAAATGAGAGCAGAAGAAAGTTTGTGTACACCTCATCAGCGATGCTGTCCTTTAAAACAACAGTTCCTGTGTATAAAAGAAACATGCGGAATTATGTTGCCTTCCATCGGTCTATCTCTGACAGTGAACGGGGTTTTCGTGCAAACTCCTTAGGTATAAACTTACACATGTGAAGCACGGCAGCTGAAATGCGTAATTTTGTATGAGGCCCTAAGCGAATTGTAAGTGGACCCCTTATCAATAACACAAGGATACGACGCATTACACCGAGGCACACTAAGTGCATATAGTCAATTGGAAACTGTGACACCATAGAGAACAAATTGCAAAGCGGACTTGTTCCAGTGTAACGGTCCTTATCTTCCTGCTTTTCAAATGATTCATCAGTTCGTAGTGTTGGATGAGTTTCAGGAAATATCATTTTCCCATTATACACACCTTTTTGTGTGCATTTTTCACATGCGGAATAACCTGCGTGACACTTGATTTGTTTGATAAAGGCACGTGCTGGTACATCACAGATGAAGGATGTTATGTTAATCTGGTAACGCCTACCTTTGTATTGTATCCCTTCTAGTTTTAGCTTTGTATACTCTGTGATAAAATCTTTCAAAAATTCAGAAGGATCCTTTGGTTTTTCTTGTCCAACAAACAACCCAATGACAAACGGCTGGCATTTTGCTTCATTTTGTATCATTCCCAAAATAGGCCACAGCTGAGTAGGCCACTACTTTTGAAAATGGGGAGTCCATCCGTATTCACCTGAACATCTATGACTTTGATACATTCCAGATTTTTGTTCAATTCTATCCTTCGAATTACAAAACCTTGGAGTCCAAAATGATAGTAACATATCTGCTTTATCCCCACAACATGTCCAGTATCCAAAAGAGTCCTGGGGTTTTTAGGTAAATTTGGATGATGGTTTCTAAGTAAGACTAATAGCCTGCCAACTGCTGTGTGAGTGATGTTATTTTCAACTGCCCATGCAGCTAACAAATCTGACGACAAAACATTTTCTTCCTCTGAATCAGTACTACCGCAATCATTAAATCTATCATTGTCTACATCCATTGTTGGTATGCTGTTAGGAAATGTCCCTTCATTGTCAATTATGTCATATAATACATCATTGGTTTCTGCTTTGTCTGTGAATGTATTATTTTGTTTGAAGCTAGCATTAATGCTATGTAAATTTATCGTTGTCCGTGCCAAACTGATAATACAGGTAGACAGGGCCTTCGTTTGGCCTACTCGTATGTATCTATAATCTAGAAATTTAAAGTGGAAAATGAAAGTGAAATGTACTGAATTGCCGTCACTCATTAAGTTTTTGTAACAGTCTGTAGTTTTTACGTTTTCGTGATAAAAGTTCGAGACAATCTAACCGTAGCTCTAGGTAGCAGCCGACATTTTTCTTGGCGCCAGATCCCAGAATTCGCTGTTACAGAATGTTCGTTAAGGAATGGCTATCGTCCGGTCCGGCACAGGCCCGGTATCACGCTGGTGAGCGCACCGGAACAGAACGTCTCGTACATTTTAGGTCTCGTACTTTTGTGGATGTAGGCTGACGAGTACTGTTGCCTCACTGGTAACATCTTTTGGAGATTTCCGCTTAACTCCGGTCAGCTGCAACAAGGTACGGAAATCCCCGACCAATGTTCCGAGTGGTGCGAAAGCAAAATATGTCATATTTTTATAATATATACATGTAGTACATGCAGCTTTAGCTCCAGAAAACAGTTATTTTCATGTTCCATGTAAACAGAAACTCACATTTGGTTATGTTGAAATATCTCAAGTTTAAATCAGTTGTAATAATTTGCCACTGTATGCTGATAAACAATAAATAAATAGCCCCCCCCTCAAAAAAACAAACAACCGAAAAAAAGCAGAAAAAAAAAACACACACACAAAAAAAAATCAAAACAAACAATCAAAAAACAAAACACACAACTTAATATTATTCTTTTTATTTCTTTGGACCCAGGCCTGTACAAACTTATCTAAAGAAAATTTTGCGGTCCGTGGGACTTGCCGGGATTTTTTAAAGTCTCCATAACGGCAAAGCTTTATTGGGTCAGCAACGGGCAAGTTACGGCGATATTTAATGGTTCAATAATGGCCAGCCAATAATGTCCCGAGGGTGGGTCAGTACATGCTTTGAGTATCGGTAAAACTAAACTGGGCCAGCGCTGGGCCAGATATGGCAATCATAACACTGGCAAAATAGCGGCAAGCCGGAAATGGTTCACCACTTGCTTTGTTAAACTCCTCAGCTGCAGGCACTGCCGTAACAAACCGATTAAAGCCCGGAATTGGACCAACACATTCATGTTTATTGAATTTACAGACGCTGGCGTTTGCCACGTACTCCTGCAGACCGTGTTGCGCTTTCAGTTTTTATTTTCGGAGGAATTTTCTTGCTATGGTACGAAATCGTGTGGATTTTGCCCACCTATTATCCGGGAAACGAAAACTCATCTTTAAAATATATCCATGTTTTCGTGGCTTTGTTTTTGGCTTTTCAAATTTACGGCAAAATGCTCATGTTGACAACAACTGATACGTCAGTTGAGCCTCTGAAATATGGTGAACTTTCTACATCTCTGCTAGCAGGCTGGAAGTATTGCACGACATGTCAGAAGAACAGTCCGCCAAGATCGCACCACTGTAAAATTTGCAATGTTTGCATTCTTAAGCGAGATCACCACTGCTGGTTTGCGGGGTACTGTGTGGGTTACACAAATCACCGCTACTACCTAGTCATGGTGTGTTACATCGTAGTCGCAGCTTTGTACTGCAATCTTTTCAACTGGGCCTTTGTTTGGGACGTTAAAGGGGAGATAACTTTTGGAAACCTGCTGTCATTCATTGGCCCCCATTTTGGCTGGGTTTTAGGGTACTATGACCTGTATACTATGGGTATAACCTTCCTGTCTACGATTGGATTCATCCTTTTGATCCTGTTTTCATGGCTTTTGCAAATTCAACTGGCTCAACTAGAAAAAGGACAGACGAAATATGAACGCAAGAAAGGGATCTCGAAATATCATCAAGGATCATACAGCGAGAATTTCAATGAAATCCTTGGGAACAAGACTTTCTGTGTGTTCTTATTTCCCTTTATTTCATCCAAGTTGCCGGGCAATGGTCTAAGTTTTAACACAAGCATGAAGTTTCAGTGATGTGGATTTGCTTACTTCACCAGGTAACCTGGTCACTGTTTGTTAAGTTTTCCCACATGCATCATTATGATTAATTTGTCATATCTACATAATTTATTCTGTTTATTTGCTTAATTGCTTTACGCCGTACTCAAGAATATTTCACCTATAGACAGCAGCAAGCATGGTGGGTTAGGAGACCAGGCAGAGCCGGGGGCCAGTTTCACAAAGTGCACATAACGTTACCTGCACTTAGCTTCCATGGTCACTGCGAGTTCAAGTCCACCTCATGCTGGCTTCCTCTCTTGACGTACGTGGGAAGGTCTCTCAGCAACGGTGCAGATGGTCGTGGGTTTCCACCGGGCTCTGCCTGGTTTCCACCCACCATAATGCTGACTGCCGTCGTATAAGTGAAATATTCTTGAGTACAGCATAAAACACAAATCAAATAAATAAATAAATAGCTTCCATGGTGACCCGTACTGTAGGTATTACATCGCCATGGTAGTTACGTGAATGTAGTGATATGTGCGCTTTGTGAAATGGGCCCCAGGGGGGAAACCCAAGACCGTCCATAGGTTGCTGGCAGACCCTCCTACGCATGGCTGCTGAGGAAGCCAGCGTGAGACTCGCAACAATCGCGTTGGTTACAGGCTCCTGAATATTTTGTGTTGGTGTAGATAGAATTACAGTTACATCCATACAAGCCATATCAGTCTTTTTAATCCTTTACTCAGTATCATTGTCTTTTATTTGCTATATTGTGACCTCTTGTTCAGCTAGCTCAAACTTGTGCAGTCCATGTTGAGACAACTCCTGGGAATCAACGATTTGACCAATGTCTGAACTAATGTGCAAACAACTTCCATCCAGGATAGTATCACAGGTTACCCACATATATCACAAGAGAGTAAAATGTATTGTTAATAAACTTTCATGACACCTGGCCAGCAGTCTGAAGACAAGAACCCTCGGGTGATGCATATACTGCAATATCTTAATTGTAATTATTCATGTAGGAATGCTTAACAAATATTTACCTGTGCAGGTCACCTGGTCTTCATACATAACTCAGCTGGAACTGATGGTACACTACGTTTGAACGTGGGTGACATTTCACCCACGTGATGAGGGTGTGCTTAACTCGGAGTATTTTTAAATTCTATACGAATTACTTTCATGTTTTTTTTTTGTTGCTGTTTTTTTTTTTCATTCATTGTTTCATGAAGTTATTTAGATGTCATGTTCCCCATTTTATCCGTAGCATTTAATCATCTGTGTTAAGATATATATATTTTTTTTTATCTGTGTTTGCTTTAAGATTTTTTATATCTGGATATTAAAAGAAGAAAATGTTTTACAATTTTACTAATACTACTAGCCTTTGTATTAGCTGAATATCATGCTACAATTGTAGAAATTAAGTAAAATGTTACAGATGACGTCCTAGAATGTTAAGACATAATTTTCACTGGTTTCAATTCCCAGTGATTTTTTCTACATGCACTTTTACCATAGTGTGCCTTTCATCACAGCATATATTTCTGTATAGATATAGTCCAAGCTGCAAAGTGTGTGTCAGCATTTAAACTATGCAAATTTACAAAAAAAGTAAAATATATATATATATATATATATATATATATATATATATATATATATATATATATATATATATATATATATATATATATATACCCACGATGCTGTGAAATGCTGTGAACATTTAATAACAAGCAGTCATTTTTTTTTGTTTCATGTTACCAATTTAACTTCCGTATTAACGCTATGAACTGTAATTCCCCAAATCTACTTAACCTGCTCTAATGGTAGCAAATTCTTCACAGGCGAAACCGGTGATTTATTAAGGAATGGATATAGGGTACATAGGCAACAAATTAACACGCCAAGTTTACAGATTTTACTTGTAATCAAACATATCGCATCATATACCCGTGACCTACAGATTGGGACCGAGTTTCACATCATACCCATCTTTAAATTATCAGTGAATAAAACTCAAACCAGCGGAATCAAAGAACAGTGCTTCATTCATTAATTTAAATCTCAGCAGAGAAAACATCGGGAGATAATCTCTCCAAATCGATAATCCCCTAGGCAAGATCGAACTTTATTATATTATATGTAATTTGTAACTAGAACTGATCACCATGGCTTAATCTACCTGCATGTATGTATAGCTGCCGCAAGATATGTTGAAATAAAAAAAGCTCTGAACAGCCGTTCTGATACGGTGAAACTATTAAGCTAAAACAAGTTGAGTTTGTTATGTTTCTATATATATATATATATGGGTAAATATTTTTCATTTTCTGTATTTTAAGTTACCATTTCACAACTAAGTATTGGGCCAGATCCAATACTTTATACACAGCCTGACCCAACAGTAAATGTATATACATATCACTTTTAAACCTATTTAATGGGTCAGACACAACAATTAATGTACATATATATGATTACTGGGTCAGACCCAATATGGGCGGACCTGGTACTTAACCGGTGTATATCACTTTTTGATAGCACTGATGTTTTGATCTATCTCAAAAACTCGTATGTATGCACATTCGTGTTGAACCAGTTTGTTTTGTACTTTTCTGGCCGGGGTGGATAGCTTCAAGCGACTGGCCTGGTATATAATGTACGTCTGTTACTTTTTCATATGGTGAGTATATTAAAAGACTGACAGCATCAAGAAAACGTCAAACTGCTAATACTTGGAGCAGATGATACACTCACATGCCTGTTGACGCGTTTGATTTGGTGATGATCTGCACAAGGTATAACTACCTGTAGCACACAGAAAAGGGACGTCCAATGGCAGAAATAACCATTTCCAAAACAACCATAAACCCCATACTTCTCTTATAAAAACCGGCTCCGATGGCTCAGATGATAGAGCCACCGCTTCAGGGGCGGAAAGTCCCGGCTCAATTCTGGATCGGATCACATCTAAGACTTTAACAGAGGAGGTTGTAACTTCCTCGCTTGGCGTTCAGCAGTAAGAATTGCAACAACTGGTTGACCCGTATCAGTATAATGGCACAGGTGGCGCATCTTACTTACCTTTGGTAAGTCGCCTCACTGAAGCGGCCCTTGAGCGGTGGAAATCCCTCCTGCAACAAGGAGGCAAATTACATGCACTCTGAAGAATTGTTAAACCCCAGACGTACATATAGCGATTCTGTTTCCCCCTTTTTTTTTGAGAGATTATTTATATTTTTCATGTTGTAATGCATTATCTTTTCTGTTGATTTAATCTAAAAATCGGTGCTTTGAGTGCCAATTTATTTGGCCTGACCCAATAGGTTATAAATGACAAAACTGTCCCATTTATTTAGTCATACAGAATAATTATGTACAGTTTAACCCAACAGTCAGTATACTTACATATTACCTTTGACATCAGCTTATTGGGTTTTGAAATATTAGCGTTTATGTGATATACTATGCATGACCCAACTACCACTTGCAGTGTCTGTACACGGATATTGATTATTAAAGCTAATATCCCTTTAATGGGTCGGACCCAATAGCTTATAACATGATTCATGTAGAATCAAAGTATCGTTTGTATATGCAGATATTCTCTAGTACCCATTTACTGGGTCGGACCCCATAGCTTATATGATACATTTTAGGATCAAACTTTCTTGTATATATGTAGATATTCACCATTACCCCTTTAATGGGTCGGACCCAAGAGTTTATATAATACATGTAGGACCAAACACGACAATGACATGAGTAACAACATGAACAGTGGGCTAAATGATGGGAATCAATGTATTGACTACTAAACTACACGTGGCAGCAAAAACAGGGCAGGACTGAGCGTATTGACACTGACACGAGTAACAATGTGAATAGTGGGCAAAATGATGGGGAATCGATGTATTGACTACTTAACTACACGTGGCAGCAAAAACGGGCCCGGACTGAGCGTACTGACACTGACACGAGTAACAACATGAACAGTGGGCAAATTGATGGGAATAGGTGAATAGTGGACAAAATGATCGGAATCAATGTATTGACTAGTAAACTACACGTGGCAGCAGAAACAGGCAGGACTGAGCGTATTGACACTGACACGAAGTAACAATGTGAATAGTGGGCAAAATGATGGGAATCGATGTATTGACTACTTAACTACACGTGCAGCAAAAACGGGCCCCGGACTGAGCGTACTGACACTGACACGAGTAACAACATGAACAGTGGGCAAATTGATGGGAATTGATGTATTGACTACTAAACTATACGTGGCAGCAGGAACAGGCCAGGACTGAGCGTATTGACACTGACACAAGTAACAATGTGAATAGTGGGCAAAATGATGGGAATCGATGTATTGACTACTAAACTACACGTGGCAGCAAAAACGGGCCCGGACTGAGCGTACTGACACTGACACGAGTAACAACATGAACAGTGGGCAAATTGATGGGAATTGATGTATTGACTACTAAACTACACGTGGCAGCAGGAACAGGCCAGGACTGACGTATTGACACTGACACGAGTAACAATGTGAATAGTGGGCAAAATGATGACAATCGATGTATTGACTACTAAACTACACGTAGCAGCAGAAACAGGTCAGGGCTGAGCGTATTGACACTGACACGAGTAACAACATGAACATTGGGCAAAATGATGGGAATCGGTGAATAGTGGACAAAATGATCGGAATCGGTGTATTGACTACTAAACTACACGTGGCAGCAAAAACATGCCCGACTGAGCGTATTGACACTGACACAAGTAACAATGTGAATAGTGGGCAAAATGATGGGAATCGATGTATTGACTACTTAACTACATGTGGCAGCAAAAAACAGCCCTGACTAAGCGTACTGACACTGACACGAGTAACAACATGAACAGTGGTAAAATGATGGAATCGGTGAATAGTGGGCAAAATGATGGGAATCGATGTATTGACTACCAAACTACACGTGGCAGCAGAAACAGGCCAGGACTAAGCGTATTGACACTGACACGAGTAACAATGTGAATAGTGGGTAAAATGATGGGAATCGATGTATTGACTACTAAACTACACGTGGCAGCAGAAACAGGGCAGGACTGAGCGTATTGACACTGACACAGGTAACAACACGAACAGTGGGCAAAATGATGGGAATCAATGTATTGTTTACTAAACTATACGTGGCAGCAGAAACCGGTCAGGACTGAGCGTATTGACACTGACACGAGTAACAACATGAACATTGGGCAAAATGATGGGAATCGGTGAATAGTGGGCAAAATTATGGGAATCGGTGTACTGACTACTAAACTACACGTGGCAGCATAAACAGGCCCGGACTGAGCGTATTGACATTGACACGAGTAACAATGTGAATAGTGGGTAAAATGATGGGAATCGATGTATTGACTACTAAACTACATGTGCAGCAGAACAGGCCAGGACTGAGCGTATTGACACTGACCGAGTAACAACATGAACAGTGGACAAAATGATGGGAATCGGTGAATAGTGGGCAAAATGATGGGAATCGATGTATTGACAGCTAAACTACACGTGGCTGCAGAAACAGGCCAGGACTGAGCATATTGACACTGACACGAGTAACAATGTGAATAGTGAGCAAATTGATTGGAATCGGTGAATAAGTGGGGGGCAAAATGATGGGAATTGATGTATCGACTACTAAACTACATGTGTCATCAGAAATAGGCCAGGACTGAGCGTATTGACACTGACACGAGTAACAACATGAACAGTGGGCAAATTGATGGGAATCGGTGAATAGTGGGCAAAATGATGGGAATCGGTGTATTGACTACTAAACTACATGTGTTATCAGAAACAGGCCCAGATTGGCAGCACAAACACTGAGCATAATGACACTGACACGAGTGACAATGTGAATAGTGGGCAAAATGATGGGAATCGATGTATTGACTACTAAACTACACGTGGCAGCAGGAACAAACCAGGGCTGAGGCGTAATTACATTAACATGAGTAACAACATGAACAGTGGCAAATGATGGGAATCGATGTATTGACTACTAAACTACACGTGGCAGCACGAACAGGGCAGGACTGAGTGTATTGACACTGACACGATTAACACCACGAACAGTGGTCAAATGATGGGAATTGATGTAT